>NW_005871501.1:14128-50899 GCF_000147115.1 Myotis lucifugus
TTGGGGTTCATTTTATGTGCTCGGTGTTTGGTCAAGCATGATTTTGGGGTTTTTTTCGAGGTGCTTTCTCTGGGTGCGACTAGCACGTGAATCAGACTGAGTGAAGCAGATTGCCCCCCTAATGTGTGTGTGTGTCGGGGGTCCGCCTGATCAATTGCAGGCCTGACTAGATCATAAACACTGACCCTCCCCTCAGTGAAAAAGAGTTCTTTCCGCCTGACGGCCTCGGAGCTGGGGTTGCTTTTGTCCTGCTTTTGGACTCGAAACACCGACTCTCCTGGGGGTCCAGCTTGCAGGCTCACCCTGCAGGTCATGGCATTTCTCAGTCTCCATAATCAGGCAATCCAATTCCATAACCACTCACACACACACACATACACACACACACACACACATACACCTCTGGTTCCGTCTCTGGAGCACCTAGGAAGGCTTTTCCTGCAGGAGATACCCCCTGGCCTAAGCCTTGACAGGAACGTAGGAGATGACCACCTAGACGGTCACAGAGGCCTCTGTGACATGTCAAGGTCTGTCAAGTTTTGCACACAGTTCAGCATGACCAGAGCCGGGCGTGGTGCTGAGAGGAGGTGGGACCAGGCCACAGAGACCCCGATTGCCACACCAGGGCCCTGTATCCTATAGGCCAGCATCTCCTAGTCAGGTCTGAAGATAGTGTGTAAGAGGTGCCTCACACATGACACACACAAGCGAGCACTCAAGGTTAAGGCCAGACAGGGCTGGTAACTCCCAAGTTCACCAAGTTAACAGTTTCTTTACTCCAGGGATTGTCAGAGCCCCTGGTGAACCTGCGCGCAGCACGCATCTCCAGGGGAGGAAGGTCTGTTCCCCCGGGCTCGCTCCTCCCGCCTCATTCTGGTACCTATTAGGACAGGGAAGGAGGCCGCTTTCCATGGAGGGCTGCTGGGAGAGTGGAAGTCATGGAAAAGACGTAAGTGGGAGACCGATGTGGCTAGTGCTTTGATTTGGTAGATGACTGACTAGAGCAGTGGTCGGCAAACTGCGGCTCGGCAAACCGTGGCTCGCGAGCCACTTGCGGCTCTTTGGCCCCTTCAGTGTGGCTCTTCCACAAAATACCGACTTCTGTGCATGGGCCACGAAGTTTCAATCGCACTGTACATGCACGCCCCCACGTGGTATTTTGTGGAAGAGCCACACTCAAGGGGCCAAAGAGCCGCATGTGGCTCTCGAGCCGTGGTTTGCCGACCACGGGACTAGAGTATAGAAATCTGCCAGGGGCTCCCTTAGGAGCAGAGGGGATTCTGCCTGCGCTCACTGCCTCAGTGCTGCCGCCCTGCCGATGGCAGCCCGATGGCAGCTGCATCACTCCTCCCGGGTGGCCTTGCCCTGACGGACTGGGGGAAGGTGGAAGTCCAGCTCCCTTCCTTAGTTGGGTCAAACCCACAGGATCCGGGGTCCGGCTGAAGCTGGGGCTGGGCCTGAAGCCACGTTCTTGCTGAGCTTCCTCCCTTCCCTGTCCTGTCCCCACTGCCCACGGGGGCTCTTCCTCTGTAAACCCAGACTCCCTCCTGGGAACCCAGCCTGTGGCAGGAGGCTGCCACCGTCCTTTTGAAGGCAGGCAGGCTGTGAATGGGCAGGAGTACCAGGATCGGAGAGAGAGCGTCAGATTCAAGGGTTTTAAAGATGTAAAGTCAGTAGGAATTGTGATAGATGATTGGATCCTGAGGATGAGTCCAGGACCGTTTCTGTGGCTTGGATTAGTGACAGGCACCAGCATCAGGAAAGAGAAAAAACGGGTTTATGGTGGAGGACAGTTTTCCTTTTGACCTACGGGAACTGGAGCGCTTTGGGGGACGGCCATCCAAGCAGAAAAATGTCTTAACTTGTGTGAACAACCGGAGGACGGTTAGAGCTGGCGATACGGCTCTCAGGGTTCACCAGCCAAAAGGCAGTTTAAAAACAACAACAATCAATAGAGTAAGTCACCCACCCAAGAGGGGATGTGGCTTGTGAGGACTGGGTCAAAGGTCAAGTTCCAGAAGCCTTTAGAGTTTAAGGGGCCGGCAGAGGAGGAGGCACCCACGTGGACCAGGGACGGGGGAGCAGGAGAGAGGGGAGGCACCATGACTAAAACACTTCAAGGCACAGTGGCCAGTAGTGCCGAGCGAGGCCAGGGCTCCTGGGGGCAGCTTTTTGCAGGAGGCCGCCCATTGTCTTCACTAGCGGAGAAGTGCAAACAAGGAGCCCGGACGCTGGTGAACCTTGAACCCATGGCAAGGGCCTGAGTTATGCACCGATTGTCTAGTCCAGACAATGGGGGCTCAAGCTATTCCTGACCAAATAGTCTCAGAGTAAATCCTTCTAATATTTACTGACCTTTAAGATAGTCAGTCTGTTACCGCAATTGCCTGCCTGCCTAAGAGCTAGATGTGTATCCAATATTGAATAAAAGGCTGGGGAGGCCTGGACACCAGTGGAAGTCCTTCCCTTGAGTTGGGCTTGCCCGCCTGGCCCCCCAGTATTTCCAAATTATCTCTTGTCTCATCTCTTTCATTTGTGTGCAGCTCCTCTTCCAGATCCTGAACCCTGAACCACGCGGGATGTGGGGGAACATACACAGCTTTTCGAATGACTGCAAACTGTAGCTCAGCTTGCAAGTATTTGGAAGTCACTTGAAGGTTTCAAAAGCGTATTTCATAAACAACCCTCTGCAAATGTACTGGTCCCGGCACTTGCTTGGACACACAGATGAGCCCCCACGTTTCTTTTGCGCCTGCTGGTCGGCTTCCCCTCCAGCTTACTGGCCACCCTCCTCCTCATCCCCTGGGGGTCCTGTGCACGGAACCCCGGGGGATGAGCGCTCTGGTACTCTTTGTTCTGCCCCCTGCACCGCAAGCAGCGCTGGGCTCTTGGGATTATAGGTTCTACACTCCCATGAGGCAGAGGGAAGAGAGAAGTACCCAGCCACCTGAACGGCAGTGCCTGTCTCCCTCACCCCTCACCATCATAGCCCCACCCCACCCCACCCAACACGTCAGTCTGCATTTTTGATGTAGAAAAGCAATTGCTTCTAAGTTGCTTTAACCAAGAGGCAGAGTTCCATACTTCAAGTCACAAGTAACCAGGGCAGAGTGAGGACCGCCTGGGAAAGGATGGCGTCCCTGAGCAGCGGCTTCACCTCTCCTCCTAGACCTCCTGCCCGGGGGCTCCCCTCTGCTCCCTCCCCCTAGCCAGCCGTCATAAAAGGCAGCCTTGGATGTGGGGGTAACCAGCTCACCACCCCCTCAGCCCGTCTGCAAATGATAGGGACAGGCTGCTGCAGAGACCCTGATACAGAGGAGGGGGCCAGGCCCCGATGGGATGTTTTACCTACTTGGTGGCCCAGGAGGGAGGTGAATTAGAAGGCGCCCACAAACCCTCCGCGCGTAGGCACAGGCAGAGCCACAGGCAGAGCAGGCACAGCTGTGCGGAGGCTGGGAGTTCCTGGTAATTAGCCACGATGCCTTTAGGCTTCTCAGAGCTCTGTCCCTGGACCCTCTCAGGCTTTGTGAACGCACAGGTTTTTGTTTCTTTTCCTTTTCTCCACAAAGCCTCATGTTTATGGAACTGATCAAGCACGAAAACATTTCATTGGCTGCAGCCTAAAGGATCAAACTAGGTCATCTGCCCAGAGACCAGGCGTCCCAGGTGCTGGGAGTGAGTGAGCTGCCCTGGCCTGTGAGGACCCGGCCGCAGGAAAAGGGACCTGCAATGCGGTTCCTGGCAGCGGATCTCCAGCTCTGACAACAGCCCACACGGGACAGGGCTTAGTTGTTGTTAATCCTCACTTGAGGGTGTTTTCCCATTGAGTTTTAGAGAGAGTGGAAGGCAGGGGGCAGAGAGAGAAACATGAATGTGCCAGAGATCAAACTTGCAACTCAGGTACATGCCCTTGACAGGGAATGGAACCCAAGACCCTTTGGTCCAGCGTCCTTGGGCCGACGGTGGACCAAACCAGCCAGGGCGGGAAGGACGTTTTTACACGCAGCCCCACTCAGGGCTGAAATTGTCATGAAATAATTCCTATCCTTACTATGTGAGACGTACTCTGTTCTCTTTTATTCTATTTTTTAAATTCTAGTTTATTTCATTTTATTGTTAAATCATATGTGGGTCTCGCCCTGCACTATGGCTTAGTTGGTTGGAGCATCGTCCTGTACAGCAAAAGGTCACAAGTTTGATTCCTGGTCAGGGCACATACCAGGTTGTGGGTTGCATACAGGAGGCAACCGATGGCTCTCACATGGATGTTTCTCTCTCTCTCTCCTCTCCCTCTCACTGAAATCAACAGAAACATATCCTCTGGTGAGGATTAAAAAAAAATTTATTTTAAATGTGGGTCTCAATCCACCAAGTGGATCTCCCAGCTCGTGCAGAGCAGTGACGCCGGCCCCTCGCTGGAAAAGCTTGCACTCAGGGCAGACTCGGCCGAGGACAGCGTCCTGTGAACTCACGGTCCCCGTGAGCAATGGAGCTCCGCAGAGAGCAAAGGCTCGCAGTTTAGGAAAATGTCACAAAGGAAGCTCGAGCTACAGGTGAGGCCATGGAACTCTCTAATGTCCAGTCTCCTGAAGGAAGAAACGCATGTGGTTTAACTCAGGGGCCAGTGGAAGGGCTCACATATAGATGTCTCTTACAGGAATCTGTGCCAGGCCCTCCTTTCCCTGTGAAGGGAGTAAAAATGCCTGAAGGTGTAGCGAGCTTATGGGGGTTGAACAGACACTCTAAATGTTCGTTTCTGCCAAGGCAGGTCCACCGGGGACCTTGGTGCCTGTGGCAGAGGAGGCTCGGCCTGGGCCGGAGACGGGGCCCCCGGACCTGCCCCTTCCCACCTGCTGGCCCGCATACTTACTAAAAGCATTCTCTTTCTCTCTCAAAGTGCCCCCATTTGGACCATAAACTCCACAGTCACCCTAAATATGGATAATTGAGGAAAATATGTCTGTGGCACACAATCTGTATAATAATAATAGTTGTTATTATTATTATTGCTTTGCCACAGAAGCATACAGCCCACATGCTTACTCGCCGATTTCTAACACTGTGAGGTAGACGTGTGGGAAAGGGTTGGAATAATGCGACTGGATTCCTGCCCCTGAAACTCACGGTCATGCCCCGTTCCTGCCGCCCAGGGGCCAGCTTATGCCTTCCTCATCCCGGCCACCGGGAGGGACCCGTCCTTCTTCCACAAGCTCTGGTGGCCCTGGAGCCATCCCGGAGTGTGGGGAGCGTACATGTGTGTATTTAGGGGCAGCCAGGTGCCACTCAAGACAGGGTTGGCAGGGGCCTTGCTGAGCCGTGGACTGCAGGCCATTCCCTTCTGGTCTCCCCCTCCACTGGGCCAGACCGGCCCCTGGGAGCTGGACTGGTCAGAGCCTGCCAAGCCGTGGTCGCCTGCTGGACCCCACCTCCCGGGGCGGACACGTGGCCTCACTGCCCGGGCGCTTCACTCCCGATGCCGCAGGCTGCCCGCTGCTGGCTGGCACCTCCCAGCCTCGCATCCCGGCCACCGTGCAGCTGGGTCCCGGGTGCTCCTGGAGGCCTGAGCCAGGACCCTGGCCTGGCCTGGTGCCTGCCAGGTGTTAACCAGCTCCTCTTCGCCTGCATGTTCCCTGGGGCATCCTGGTGTCAGGACTGCTCAGGGCTGCGCCCTCCGCCCTCCACCGGCACCTCCCGCCGGCACCAAGCACCTGCGTTTCCACTCTGCCGCCTGCTTGTATGGAAGGTCTGCTTCCTAGAAAGCCAACACCATGTGCAAGTAGAAAGGAGCCCGAGTATGTTAGAACTTAGCTCCGAAAGACAGAGTGACTTTCGGGTTAGCCATGATCTGGTGTCCTGCACACCGCAGGGCACAGGGGGACGAATTGTCCTGCTCAGTGTCATGTGGACCCTGCCTTCATTACAACCCCGGGAAGGGCTCCCAGTGTGGGCACCTCACAGTGGGGGCCGTCACTATGGTTACTGCCTGGGGAGCCCTCACCGCTGCCTCAGGAGTTCTTGTCGCCCTCACTGGGAAGATGAGGCCTAGGGGGCCAGGGCACACTGCCCGGCCGAGCTGCCTGCCCCAAGCCCCACGCCCCCCTAAACAGTGTGCAGCACAGCGAAGGCCTCTGAAATGAGGTTAAGTTGGGGGTGGGAGGGTCAGACGCAGAGCCTGCTGGGACTACTTTGATGTATGAATTACAGTGAAAAAGTTTTAAAGAATGTGAGCCTCCCCTCAGGCCCCCCAACAAATACTTCAGAACCTAGTCTGTGCCACACACGGGTGTGGGTCCTGGGTACACTCGGTGAGCAAGAGGGGCTCTGCTTTAACCCGGCTCCCGTGTTATGAGGGCGCGACAAACACCGGCACGGATGTGGCTGTGAGCGTGTGTACGTGTGAGCTGAGGTAGGAGCTAGAGCTAGGCTGTGGGGTTTGGGCTGGGATGTCCGGGGGGGGGGGCTCTCAGATGTGAGTGCATGAAGGAGGGAGGAGGGCATGTGATTTCCTGGGGGAGTGCTGACTCTACCAGCAAGTGCCCAGCCCGGGGGCAGGCAGTGCTGGGCACAGCGGGGGCGGGGCAGTGAGCCTGGAGCATCCCAGATGCAGGGGGAGAGCCGAGGCGATGAGCACAGACTCCCGGGCCTCAGTGCTGGGAGGGGAACAGCGGGTCAGCAGCGCTCTGCTCGTCCAGCAGCATAAAGATTGTATTTTGATTTGAGAGTTCTGAGCAGGTGAGAGGCATGATCTGATGTGTTGAGACTATGATAACAGATTTAAAAAGAGACTTGTGGTTCAGGGGAGCTCACGTGGGCCTGGAGCTGCCCAGGGCTCCCGCCCGAGGCTCGGGAAGCTCGGGAAGTTGGCTGGCGCTACGCAGTGAAGTGCGGGCCACAGGCCACAAAAGTAGAAACAGCGGGGGGGGGGGGGTGCCAGGATCCTGCAGAGCAAATCCATAGCCAGACTGCCAGCGGGCGCTGCCTGATCCCATGGCTGAGGCCCCACCACTCCTACCGGATTCATTATGTAAATGATCTGAGCTTGTCACTGCCAATTCCCAGGCCTTCGGACTGGGCACTGTTTGGCTGAGACGACCCCACACTGCCTCCTGGCTGCCCTCCCAGGTTTCCCACCCGAGTGGGTGGCACGGGAATGTGGTGTGAGCATGCCCGCCCTCGCCTGGCCGGTTGCCCAGCTGGTGAATTGAGTGCCAGCAGACTCGCACCTGTTCTAGGATGCCGCCTTTACCTTTGCCGGAGGAGAGAGGGGTGCCGACAGGGGTCTGTCTCGTGCAATCTAAACCTCTTCCCGTCTTTTATGTCACAGGCGCGTATGCTTTCCTCACTGAGCCCAACGCAAGGCTCTCTGGCCTCTGTCTGTGCTTGGGGGATTGGAAGGGCCTAATGTTTGGTCCATAATTCAGTGTAATTAAAGTTGGGATTTTGAAATAAAGAGGCTATTTTTTCTCACCTGTATTTTTTTGTTGTTGTTTAGTAAATTAAATTTAAGCAAAATAATGTTTTTTTTAATAATGAATTAAGATATTCTGAATAAAATTGGAGAGCTTTTGGAAAAGGAAGCTTATGCCACTTAGAATTTATTCAGCATCCCCAACCTCTTTCCTGTCCCCCAACCAAACACACACATTCACACACACCACACACACACTCCCATCCCTCACCTCCACACACACTCCCATCCCTCACCCCCCCACACATTCACACACACACACTCACATCCCCCCCCCCCCAACACACACACACACAGACTTTGGTGAATGAAAACTGCCACGTCAGGGAATTGACTCCTTGCAGTGGTTCTCAACCTTCTGGCCCTTTAAATACAGTTCCTCATGTTGTGACCCAACCATAAGATTATTTTCTTTGCTACTTCATAACTGTAATGTTGCTACCATTATGAATCGTAATGTAAATATCTGATATGCAGGATGGTCTTAGGCGACCCCTGTGAAAGGGTCGCTCGACCGCCAAAGGGGTTGTGACCCACAGGTTGAGAACCGCTGCTAGACAAACATTCCCATCACACGTTAGTGTTTAGGGCCCAATGCACACTCCATGTAGAAACACGCTGTGCTCACTGGTTCCGTGCTGTGCGGATCTCAGCCCGGGCGGGGCCGCACGCGGAGGGAGGCTCCGCTGCTCCGGGACCTCACACTCTGTCCCCTGAGCTCAGCACAGCGGGGAGCTGGGCAGGAGGTGCAGGCAGCAGCACTGCCCCGTGCTCCTGCAGGGGACGGCAGGATAGGGGCACCCCTCCCGTGCGCCCCGGAAGGCGCTGGAAATGACGGGAGAATATAAAACAGGGAAATAAGGGTAGTTCACAGCCCTCAGTCATCTCTAAGGTGAGATCCTCTCCAGGTGGAGACTTTCCAGAGTCTCTGTCGGATGCTTGGCACAGCCCCGCGGGCTCTGAGCCGCTGCTTCTCCCTCAGCTCGAGAGCAGCGCTTCCCTGTGCACCTCAGGGCCGCTCACCCAGGAGCGGGGGCCCCCGGCTGCTCACACACAGCAGGGGGAGCCTGGCCGCTCAGGCAGGAGGGGGAGCCCTGTGCGCCATGGAGCGAGCACAGCTGCTGCCTCCCTCACCCAGAGCTTCTTTTCATTTTAGATTTAATTCTGATCGGTGCTAGTTCAGGGTCTTTACAGAAAAGGGGTGTTTTGCTTTTCGGTGTGGGGAGCCAGGAGACATCTTCATTTCCTCTTAGGAAAGGTTGGTTTTGGGAAACGTCTCAGAAAGAACAAAGGGGAGTCAAGCAGCCAGTGCCCAGGGGTTGTTCCTGCCACCCCTCCCCAGCACGCATGTGGCACACACGCTTGTGCCTGCAGGATGAATTCTATTTATGTCCAGTCTGCATTGTTCACATCTCCACACCTGCCTGGGCCTTTGTAGCTCTTACTTCCTTTAGCGCCATCCTTTTCCCATGTAAAATTTACCCCAAGTATGTCCTTTAGTCCAAGTCATAGTCCTATAGGATTATTCCCGCCATTCCTCCAGGATCTCTGTATGCCCTTCAAACCACACTGCTCATCGCTCGGGGCTTTACATCGCTCTCATGTTATTCTCATGCCAACTTGGTTATGAAGGCTTAGAAGCTGGATCATATCCTTAACTTGGTTGCAACTTGTGCAGTGAATAACACTGTTTCAAACTCATTTCCCTGTCTGAAAACAGGAATAATAATACTTATACATGGCTGTGAGAATTAAGTGAGCTAATACATAGTTCCTGGATATAGTGATTATTTAATAAATTTTAGCATAGAGAAAATACAAAATTCCTACTTCTCTTATCCCTTAGAAACAATACTTTTATATACATACACTAGAGGCCCGGTGCACAAAAATTTGTGCACTGGCGGGGGAGGGAGGTGGGGGAGTGTCCCTCAGCCCCACTTGTGCCCTCTCACAGTCTGGGACCCCTTGGGACATAACCACCTGCTGGCTTAGGTCCACTCCCCGGGTGGCAGATGGCAGGCCCGATCTCTTGGTGCCTGCCCCGCCTCTCCGGGTCGCACACACGGCAGGGCCGATCCGGGGGTTGGGGTGCTGCCACGGGTGGGTCGCACACGGGACGCCTGGGCGGGCCGGCAGGTCGCTGCTGCCCCGCCCGGCCGCCCCGGGTCAGGTCACACAGGGGATGCCCGGATGGAGGCTGGGCGGGCTGGCCGATTGCTGCTACACTGCCCAGCTGCCCCGGGTCGGGTCGCACACGGACGCCCGCTGCCCCGGGTCTCAGATAGCAGGCCTGGATGGCGGCAGGGCAGGCGGGATGGTGCTGTCCTGCCCCACCGTCCCGGGTCACAAATAGCAGGCCCAGATGGTGGCGGGACAGGCAGGATGGCGCTGTCCTGCCCTTCGTGCAGTATGCAAATTTGCCGCCATCTTTGTTGGTGGTTAATTTGCATATTGTGCTGATTAGCCAATGGGAGGTGTAGCGAAGGTATGATCAATTACCATGTTTGCCTATTATTAGATAGGATTATATAGTTAAGATAATAAATTATGAATATAGCTTTGTATTTTGATTTTTTTAAAATAAAAATTCCCCTGCAAACTGTTTGATGGTTGTATATATTCCATACTATGACTATATGCCCCATTTAATTTAACCATACTCAACCTTGGTCAATTGCATTGTTTAGCATTTTAGTTATCCTATATAATAAAAGCCTAATATGCAAATCGACTGAACGGCGGAATGACTGGTGGAATGACCATTTGCTATGATGTGCACTGACCATGCTTAATGCAGGAGCTGCCCCCATCCCGCAGCCCCAGGCCAGCCAAGGTGGGTGCCAGCAGGGGTGTGGGGGAGGCCCTGATTGTCCCTCCGGTCACCCCACAGATCAACCCTGATCGCTGGCCAGGCCTAGGGACCCTAGCCGTGCACGAATTTTATGCACCGGGCCTCTAGTTACATATAATATGTTGTCATAGAACCCTTAGTGCCTCCATACTATTCATTGTATCTACCTACAAAGGATATGGAAAAGAGTGAAATAATCAGTATCATGCATTTTTCTATTTTGTGTTCATGCTAAGCCATGGCTATGCTCATTACTCAAATGCCAATCCCCATGTCATCAAATAGTCAGCTCGGCTGTCCCTTCAGACACCTGCCCCTTCCATGCGGATCAGGCAGGTCCTGGGCAGCCCAAGAAGGCTCACTTCTTAACATCCAAAATGAAATTCTTGCACTTTCCCTTTAAAATCTAATTACACAGCTTTCTTAGTAAAACACATGGAGCATGTTCTATGTGTTGTTGCCTTGATATGGTTTTATTTTAGTTTAACTTTTTGGGGTCATTTTTTTTTAACTGTATAAGTCGTCTGTTAAAATGAATTTTTATTCCTCTTCTCTCTATATAAATTTATCTTTTAAATTAAAACAAAGCTCCAAATTGTAAAATTGTCCTCAACGTTCAAATGGCTTTTATTTTAATAAGCTTACACTTAAAATTAAAGGTATTTATGAAATATATCTGTTAAGTACCAAATTGCTCAGAACTTATTAGTTTCTTTCTATTTTTCATCCTCATTTTAGTATATTGGAGACTAAGTGATGAAAGATGGGCAAATCGATGACAATGAATAAAATCTGTAAGGAGGTTTTGGGCGAGCATCCAGATCAGGTGCAAGATGGTTGAGCTTTTCACTATTCAGTAGGTAGCATTCATAGTGTAGAGATTAGCAGATCATACTTCAAAGCAAGTTATAGTCTGATAAAAATTACTCATCTAAATCTTAGTTTATGCTTTTTAATTCCAATTTACCTGACTGTTATGAATATTTTAATATTCTGGCTAAATGAAAGAAGTCATAAAGTCATATAGAGATAACCAATTTTCAATTAATTCAAATTTAAATACACAGTGAAACTACATAGACGATAAATTGGACAAAAAGTAGATAACCTGGTCATATGTATGTATTCATATATACCTATTAATTATAAATTATATTTCTCCCATAATTTGTTATTTTGGGGTTTATCTTAATATACATCATAGTGGGAATTTCTCCCTCTCTTTTAAAGCTAATATTAAGTTGATGATTGGTCTTAGAATCAAGTACCTCTTAGAATAGTTAAGATAAACAATAAAATGCTGAATATTTCCTTATCTCTGCAGGTCTGTATTTTCTATGTAAACATAAGTTTGTATAGTAAGAAAAAAACCAAAAGAAAATATAAACACTATGAATATACTTTCACCTATATTTTTGGTGGTGTCGAAAACAAGACAACAGGCCCCAAATGGAATTGCTTACGCTAAGCCCCATGTCATCAAACTGTAATTAGCTTAATTACACTTTCAGGCTCTCCCAAAAGTGGACTCTTAAACCGGTCCATCAGGAGTCCCCTGACCAGCCCCAGTGAGGACATCTGCCTGGTGGACTCCCTGCATCCCTGAAGGAAAGTCATAATTAACCCACTTTTTTGCCAGAATGACTCCCCCATCCTGCGCCCTTCTGCCTAAGCTTTTCTCTTGCACAGCTCCTTGCCGTTCCTTTCTATCCACTAGCTGGGAGCTGACTGATTCATGAATCACGGAATAAAGCCAATAAGATCTTTAAAATTTACTCTGTTGATCTTTATTTTCTAACAGTGGGAAGAAGACAATTTAAACTTAGAGTTTCTTGGCTATTTATTTTAAATAGGAAATATTTTAGAAACCAGTCGTTTCTAAACTGTGTAGGTCCCTGTGTTAAGAGTTGTGGTACTGTAGAGAGAGGTACAGCGTGGCCTGGCCTCCAAGATCTGGAACGGACGGGGAGACGTGGACGCAGTGACCAGGATGATGAAGTCTAACAGGGAAACATGTGCTCGGAGACAGGCCAGGATGGGGGGGCAGCCAGGATGCGTTATGGGAAAGTGTGCAATTTTTCATGGAAGTCCTTACACTAAAATATTTCCTTAATATTAGAAAAAACCTCCAAAATGTAATCATTTGGGCTGAGTGAGTGGCTAGTCCATTAAGCACTTTTGCAAAATGGGATGGATCTCAAGATGTGATCGACTTGATTGCGGCGCATCTTGTTATGAACCTCGCAGTAAGACACAAGTGCAGTAACACTCCTCGAGAAGCCAGACAGCAGGCCTAGCAGAGCAAACGCCTGGCTGGCCTGTTTTCGGATTGGGCTTGACAAGCCCCTGCAGGGAGCCTCCGGCAGGGGTTACAGTGGAAGATGCCCATCACCCTACATGTCCATTCTTTCGGTATCAGCATTACTCACGCCGGGGCCAGCTTACTGGGCACTGTGCATTTCCCATATGTTCTGCTCTAGACGTTAGTAAAACATGAATGCATTTCCTTTTGAAAGCACCCACAGCTATCTGTACTTTTGAACCATCAGCCGGAACAAGTTATCTTGCACAAACATTCTTTCCCAGCATAATCGGACTCAGCAGTAATCTGCCTTTCACCCCAGGCTCCCTGGAAATCCTGCCAGGGAGGAAAAGTTCAAGACTGTGTTTTCCCCCATCCAATGTTTATTTTTAGGTTTTTCTTTTTCTGTCCTCATTGAGGAAAAGCTCTGTGGTACTCAGAACTCAGTGTGAATTCTGATTCCAGCTCAGAGAGGGTGAGCTGACCCAGGGCTCTCCCGCATTCCTCCTATTCCCCCCGGCCTTCGGCAGCTTGGGGGGGGGGGGGGGGCTCAGGCTCTGCTCTCTCCCTGCAGATCCCGGAGCAGGACTGTGCTGCAGGCAGCAGCTGCAGGGCCACCTGGGTCTCCGCGGGTTTGCAAGTGCACAGTGCCAGAGAGCTCCCTCCCAGGACACGAAGCCTGCACAGCGGGGTCCCAGGCCACAGGGCAGGAAGGATGACAAGAGAGAGGAAAGGGGAAGAGGAAACTGGGAACCCTTACCTGCCTGTCTTCTGCTCCCCAGCCGGACCAGGGGGGACGGCAGCAGCTCCGGGCCACCCACTCTCTTAGACGGCCCCAACCACGTATGCAGCGGCCGCCAGCAGCTCGCTCCTGCCACCAGGGCTATAAATAAGGCGCATCCAGAGCGCAGGAGATAAGAACTCAGCCCCTCGCTCCCACTGCCTTGTAAGGTATCCAGATGGGAAGGGGCCGCCAGCTCCGCACTTGGCCTGCCTGCCTCAAGGACATCCCAGCTGCGCACAGGTTCCAGCCACGTGGAAGGGACAGGACAGCGCCAGGAAGGGCCTCACATTGTCAGACAAGCGCACAGCCCCTCGGCTTAGGTGGCTGGCAGTGAGGCCCAGAAGGAGGACACTAGCCCAGGCCACAGAGCACCTCTGGGAGGTGGTGGGGATTCCAGCGCTGCCTCTAGGAGAGAGCTCGCTGACCCTCTCCCCTGGCTTCAGAGGCATTTGACTGGATGGAAAAGAATCGACCAAGGGATCGGTTTGATAAACGAGGGGCTGCAGGAAGCTAGGACTGGAATGCATTTACTCTGTCCTCTCCGCTCATGAGCGCTTGTGAGGGCGTCCTGAGCCACATGCTTTTTTTCTCTATAGAATTTAAACAGAGAAATCTTACTAGAGCCCTTTCAGCCATTTGTTGGCGAGGAGAGAAAAGGCTACTTTGCGGGATCAACAGTTCCTGATCACCTTACATTTCTTATTTCTGCGGCTGGAGGAGGGTGGGAGGACACAGTCAGGCTCTCTGGAGGACTGCTTGGCAACGTTGTCTGCCGTAACACAGCGGTCCCAGGGCCGCGGACTTTTCCTAAGGAAAAATGGTGCATGTGGCAGAGATACAGCCAAAGGAAGCTTTCTTGCAACCTTGAAAGGACATGTGGGAATGTGCAAATGTGGTTATGGCTGATGATAGCACTTTGGCTGGTTTTATTTCTTCTTTGTCTATATGTAATCTCTAAGTTATTTACAATGATCTTTGATTTTTTTTAGAATAAGAACATTAATTTCATTTAAAACCTAAGTGTCTCAGAATCAGAAGAGAGCTTTCCGTGTTTCTGTATTAATGAGCCCAGATTTACTTCAGGGTTTCAGGGTTTCTTGAGTCTCCCCAGCCTTTGAAAAGACCTATGTAGGATCAGCAGCTCCTTTCATGCCAATACCAACACTATGATGTGGCAGCATCAATAGAATCCTCAAGTGCCCATCAAGGTCAAGGTCAAGGTCAGCCAAGGAGAGGGCAAGGAAAAAGAAGGAAAATAAAAAAAAAGATAAAGAAAAAAGGGAGGAGGCAGGAAATAAGAACTATAATAGGGTGATAGAACATAGCCATCGCCCCATCACCTTTGTCTGACCTAACCGCCTGTGGGTGCTGTGACCAGGACGTACGAAGGCACTGGGTGAAAGGAACGCATGTTCTGAAGATGACTTCCCTCTGCATGTTGCTGACCTAAATGCCCGCCTCAGGCCTGGCAGCGACAGAGAGCACACTGCACAACGGGTGTGAGGGTGCGGGGGGGTGGGGGGGGAAGGGGAGGGCACGTGTTGAAGGAGGGACTCCTCCCCTGGGCCCGGGCTGCTGGCACAGGGGCCGGGACCCTTTAACTGCCTTGCTCTGCCTGCAGAGGCCACAGTGCCTGGCCTCGTTATGAGCAGGACCTGGCCCGAGGTGGGGCAGTTTCAAACTTTCGGGTTGAGCCATTGTTACAGGAGAGGGTGGGGGCTCTCAAACAGACACAGTGACCCAGGGGCAGAGCCTGGGGGCTGAGGCTGAGCAACTTTCCAGAGTGTTCTTTGGAACTTTCAGAATCAAAGCCCTTCTTGGCCGGTCCCCTCAGGCCTGCCTTCACCACCTACCTCGGATTGCAGCCCTCTTACTCACGGGCACGTGCCCTGCAGGGATCTCAGAAGAAGACGGGACTGCAGCCTGGATCGCCAATGCTGGGGTGGGGTTTCCCTGAACAAGGGCAGATCAGTGCCCGGAAGGGCTGCATGGGGCTCTACTTGGAGGATGCTGGGCCCAGCAAGGAACTGGGGTGCACACATCTTGGGCAGCCTCTGTGAGGGCTGGGGTGAGGGCACACTCGCCTGTGCTGCTCATTCTCAAACTCCAGGAACAGCTCTCACACTGTGTGTGTGGGGGGGGGGGGTGGGGGGTGTGCCTGTGGTGGGCTGTGCCTGCTGACCTCCACCACACGGGAAGCACGGCATCTGCTGGGCCGGGCCCGGATTCTGGGACCAGTTGTGCGGGAGGCTCGTGTGCATGTGGCACTGGCCTCGCTCCCGCGCTGCCCCGGATGAAATGCTGACACCAAAACTGAAGGACATGTTGGTCTGAAACAAACACCTTGATTCTGTTCCACAAACGTTTGGAGCCCCACAAGGAACCAGAAACTGTGGGCTCGGGACAGGAGCCACGGAGCTCCCAGCGGGTCCCTGGGCTCCAGGAGTTCACCCCTGGCCACCAGCCTGGCCCGGCACCACCTGCCTGCACCCCAGCTCCCGGGCGCTCGCAGGCACTGGCCCGAGGGCCAGGAAGTCCCCTTGTTCACCAGCGCTATGAATTCTTTCCCCACAAATATTCATTAAACGTCCTCCAGGGACCAAGCACTGTGGCTGGCTCCTGGCTCCTGGCTCCTGAGCCCAAGCAAACAGCAGGACCCTCCGCCAGGAGCGCACAGCCTGCCTGTCGTGTGCTGTAGTCACATCATGTGAGCCTGAGCCTCTCGCCTTGAACCTGCCCCCCTTCTCTCCTGGTCTCTGCAGGTGCCATTTACTGCTGGGCCACCTGGTCACCTTTCTGTGTGATCACTGTCAGCACTGCTCTTGCTCCGGGGTGGGCAGCCTTCACCCTCCTGCGGACCTGGAGGTGCACCCTGGAACTGCGGGAGGTGTTTGCCGTGGGATGGGGTGCCGCCCCCACCGCCAAGCACAGCACTGGGCCCTCTGAGCCTGGCTCAGGGAGCGTGTGCCCTCACCTGTCACCAGGGCCAGCAGGGCCCGCCAGCACCTGCTCCCGGGACTGCCTTTCCTCCTCGCCCCCCTCCCAGGTGGGAAGGCACACGGGCTAGCCCTGTCTCCTGGTGGGCCGGGAGCTAGTCTCTTCTACCCGCACACATCTCCCTGGTGGGACCTGTAGATCCCACGCAGATGAAGACGGGTGGCCAGCGAGTCAGAGGACAAGCAGACGGAGGTAAGCATGGAGCAGCGAGGACAAAGGACAGCCTGCTCTCTGCCGGAGGGAAGTCCTCATGCAGAAGGCGGTGCCAGGGGTGCCCAGGGCACTGGTTTGTGAAGCGAGCCGCCCATCCAGTGCCCATCCACAGACGCCTGCAGGACAAGCCGTGTTGGCTCCCTGTCCTCGTTTTCCAGTGAAGGCCTTTCGTCCACTCCATTTGCTGAAACCTCTGCATAAACATTCCTTCCGCAGTTCCCAGAATAACAAGCAGCAGGGACAGTTGCATAAACGGCCGATCGTGTAAATGCGTCTGTGAGCCGCTCTGGAAAGTTTCAACCTGAAAAATCGTGTCACCGTCTGCTGGCGGGACAGAGTCCAGGCTTCTCCTCTGCTGTGAGCTTGGCTTCTGCTGCGCGAGGTGGTGGTGATCACTCGCAGGAGGAGAGCCTGGGAGCGCCAAGGACGGGCTGGGCCTTCCTCAGTCACGATCCCCCGGATCCAACATGTCGCATTGCTGCAAGTCACAGGCCAAAGATACACGACAAATGCAACGCATGCACGCCAGCTCACAGCACGCAGCAGCCCGGGCGCTGGTTCTCTCTCCCGTAAACGCCCAGCAACCCTGCTCTTACCATCTTCACCTCACCGCCAATTCTATCATTGACAGCGGCTGAGGACTCTCTGCCTGAAGTTATTTGTACCCCAGTGAGGGTTAAAAATGTCCAATCACAGGGATGAAACTTTAACCGGTGACATGTCAAACCTCAATTAGAAGCTGAGGGAGAATTAGGAGGGACTGGGCCTTCCTAGCCCCTGAGTTTATACGAGAAACACTCCCAGATGTGTCCCGTCTGTGCTGGAGTTAATGAATGGGCTGGACTCAGGTGGGCCGGCCTGTAATCCTAGAACCCCTTACAGTTACCGTGTGGCGGGACCAGGGGAGAAGTCTGACCTCCTGGGAGAGGCGATGCTAGGCCTCCCGGAGTGAAGGGCCCGAGGGACCTTCTGCCCGCCCCCCCCTGCCCCCCGACTCCCTGCCCAGGTGGCTGATGTAAATGAGCATCAAAGGGCCCCTTTGTTCCCTGGCGTTCTGGTTGGTGTAGCCAGTGAAGGAACCTGCCGATCAGATGACCAAGGGGGAGGTCAGGTCCTCAGGCGCCGGGATCCCGGGCAGGAAGGCTGCAGTTGGTGGGCCTCTCCCAGCTCTGGGGGCAGTTCCTTGTCCTTGACCCGAAGGGCTAGGCGTGCCATGACTTCCCGCAGCTGCCGCATCCCAGGTCCTGCCCTGTCCCTCGCTGATGTCCCTCACTGCTGCCCACACCTTTGTCAACAGCTCCTTTGCCAAACCTGAGCTCCACTGACCTAGGTTGGGTGTGGGCCCCTGAGTGACCCAGAGAGGAAAGCTGAGCATCTTCCACAGCAGTTAGAGCGAGAACTGGTCCAATGCCCCCCCTCCCCTCCCCCACCCCCACCCCCCACAGGCTGTGAGTGACAGGGCGGGTGTGGGTTCTACGGTGGTGCTGCCACCATGCGGCCAGCAGTTTGCCTCAGATGATGGGATTGGCTGGCACCCACTTAGTGGGCCACATAAGCCTCCAGATCCTGGTGCAGTGAAGATGGGGGAGGGGTCCCAGTCACGCCCAGAAGGGAATTTGCTGCCATGCTGGTGGAGAGCGGGTGCCCAGAATCCTAACTGAGTTGTTTCAAGGGAAATAACGCAATATTTCCTGCAAACCTGTGCTTCTAGGCTGAGGTACACAAAGGCTTTAACAACACCTGCCGTTTGTTGAGCTCCTAGGGTGGGCAAGGCCTGTAGGGGGCGGGGCAGCTCACCCGTGGTGGAGCAGGCCTGGAAACCCAGTCTGCTAACCACAGAACCGTGCCCTTCCTCTCAGGGGCCTGCAGAACACAGAACAATCATTATGGTAAAACCACCCTCGGGAAGCCTAGGAGAAACACTCAATGTCCCTGTAACACAGTTACTCTAGTCTTCATCTGTTTGTTCTCCTTCCTACAGAGGTGGGGGCAAGGAGACCTCTAGGCTGTGGGCGTCCGACAGTCTGAAGGCAAACCCAGCCTGTCCCCAGAGAGAGAGCCTTCCGAGAGCAGGAGGCTGCCCATGTTGCTGGAACCTCCTGTTTTCTTGAGGGCCTGCTGCTGTCCTCAGGGGCGACACCTAACGCCAGACTAACGACACGCCGGAAAGGCAGTGGGAGGGAGAGCAGACCTCCACCCACCCTGCTCTGCAGCAGGCAGACACTCGTTTCCCCGCCTCAGCAAGGCCACACTTCACCTCTGCTCACTCTTCTACTCACACAGATGGAATCTGCAGAGCACAGAGGAAGAGAATCATACGTTTCCCCTCTCTTGCACCATCAGGTGAGCTGCATTGAGCATCCTTCCTAGATGACTCAAGTGTTTGTTGATTCTGCTCCGGTCGCCATGACAGTAAGAGACAGAGTTCCCTCTCTCCACTTCAGTCCACCCGGCTAGCCCGTGCCAGATGCACCCAAGCAGGCCTGCCTCCCTCAGGACCCAGGTAGCGTCACCTTATTGCAAAAGACCAAGCCAGCGGACTGATCGTGAGGCAAGATTGTTTTATGAGTCACTCAAAGCACAGTCCTTATGACTCACACTGACTTGCAAAAGTGCAATAATTTTAAATGTCCTAAATGCCCCAGACTCAGGAGGAAACCCGTAAGGTAAATGTATTTTCTAATTAAAATATTTTATTGTGGTAAAATACACATTTACCGTTTTAACCACTGTAAGCGGACCGCTTGGTGGCATTACATACATTTACACGGTTGTCCATTTACATTGTTTTACAACCAGAACTTTCCATCTTCCGAACTGGAACTCTGCACCTAGTGAAGGGCTGTGGGGAAGGCAGAAACTTCCCTCACCTCCGAGGTCCCCTGGGCTGGTCTCATCATCAAACAGACAGGAGACAAAGTAACAAGGGAAAACAGACGAACGTAGTTACATGTGGACATACGGACACCCCCCTATACACGGGAGCGTCAGAGACCTCACACAGTGAGAGGTTCCGAGGCAGAAATGGGAAATCAGGTGCATGTGGCGTCCTGAGCTAAGAAGGAGGTAAGACGCCTGGGGCGTTGGAGGGGGAAAGGCCATTGCAGGACGGTAAGAGGAGCAGGTGTCCAGCAGTCAGCAGTTTGTTCTGCTCCGTAAGCAGGTCAGGAAGGACCTCCCATCTCCAGCTCTAGCTCTTATCCTGGGCAAGACCCTCATGTAAACCCTTCCTGGTCGTTCAGAGAGGAGAAGTGCTTCCTGAGCCTGCAGGGCCTCCGTTGCCTTCAGCTCAAAATGACCACCTGCCCACGGGGCCCAGCCTGGGAGCCTGTTCAGACCCCACGGTAACTCCCAAACCCTCCCTCTCTTCAGCCTCTGGCCTCTCTCTCTCTCTCTCTCTCTCTCTCTCTCTCTCTTTCTCTCTGACTACTCCAGGGACCTCATATAAGTGGGATCCTACAGTGTTTGTCCTTGGTGACTGGCTAAAAGGAACAAAGCCTTTTCCTTTATCCCTCACAACATTGCACCTCTGACACCAACCAATTCTCCTGTCCTCTGTGGACACCACCTGGGCGCCCTACAGTTCAGTTCAGCTCTGACACCATGTACCTGATGTTCGCATCAGAGCCACAGGTGAAGGGCTCAGCCCGCAAGGCTGCCCCACCTCAGGTGCCAGTCGCAAGTCCCGGTCTCCTCCGACCTCTGACTTACTGGCTAGAATCAGAGGTTCCCATGACCCCCTTCTGGGGTTCCATACTTTGCTTACATTTACCTGTTTGTTTCAAAGAATACAACTCAGAAGCAGCCAATGGAAGAGATGCACTGGGCCGGGTATGTGGTGTGTGAGGCCGCCGCGGTGGCTCTTGCCATGGCTCCAACATCTGCTGGGTGACCCCAGCTTTTTGGCCTCTCAGAGGCCAACAGTGGCTTCCCCCACCCTCCATCACCGGTGTGGCCACTTCTTGCATTAAATTCCTTCGGTTAAAATGACTTCAAGTGGGTCATACTTTCTTTTTTAAACCTTCCACGTGGTTTCCAGATGCCCACAGATTTTATATTAATTGAAGTCTCATTATATACAAATGTCTGGACAAATGAACAAAAACTATATCCCAATCCTCTCATCAACTAATTCATCTTTTTCTGCTTAAGTGAGCTCTCCATGTCCTGCAAGACCAGGAGAGAGCTGCTTAGAGGAGGCGAGTTCCTGCCTCGCTTTAATCAGGGAACAGGACTTTGTAGAGGGAACTCGCTACATGTGTTCCCACTCAGCCTAGGGTGCTGGACTAATAGAGGTAACAGTGGAGAGGACATGAAAGTGGGAGTATGAATACATTAGCCACTCATTAAATTAATCAGTTTTATGGATATACTAATTAGGAAAATGTATTCGAGGAGAAGGAATATTAAATGTAGCTAGTGGTGATGAAGTGAGTTAGAATGATGAATTGAGGGAGTGTGCATCGGTCAGCAGGAAAGTCAGGAGTGTGGTGGCAGCAGAGGGTGTAATAGCCCTGCACAGGTACCTGCTCAGGTAGGTCCAGCAGGGAGGGGCTGGGACTGTCGCAGCCAGGCCAGTCCCCAGGGCTTCCTTCCACACACCCAGGGCCATAGGCAAAGTGGACTCGTGAGCACCTAATTAATTCATAGCAGTATCATCACGTGAGCCTGGTACAGCAGGTGTTCAGCCCTCAAGATGTCCTGGGCACACAGGCTCGGTGCCCGTTCTATTGCTTTGTCCTTTGTCGTAAGTAAATAAGGATGATTTGAGTAAGAGGTGGAGCAACAGACAGAGTGCCCAGTGCTTGCTGGGCAGGTCTGTGGCATGACCTGGGGGAATTCACATAATAACAAAGCAGGAGCTCTCCTGGCCTGGCCTGGGATGCTGTGTCATCAAAGGATAAAGTGCTCCTAGAGCAGGGATGGTGAACCTTTTGAGCTCGGTGTGTCAGCATTTTGAAAAACCCTAACTTAACTCTGGTGCCGTGTCACATATAGAAATTTTTTGATATTTGCAACCATAGTAAAACAAAGACATATTTTTGATATTTATTTTATATATTTAAATGCCATTTAACAAAGAAAAATCAACCAAAAAAATGAGTTCGCGTGTCACCTCTGACACGCGTGTCATAGGTTCGCCATCACTGGCCTAGAGGTGAGGAACTCTGAGTGAACCCAAGGACAGGGAGGGGGGACTGTGCGCACCATTGTACCTGGAGGAAGCAAGGTTGCGTTCATTGTTAAGAAGCTGCTAAGACGAATCTCTGCCTCCACTCCAAACTCAGCCTCACAGGCACTTAACACAACCCTTTCTTAAGAAGGAACCAGACATCAGAATTCCTCCTATTTTTTTAATCATTACCAGCCACAGCTATGTAAGTTAGCCTTGTTCTAGTCACCAGTAATGCGCTTTGAAAGTTTCCTTCATTCACTCATTCATGCAGTCATTCAAAGAACCCTTATAAGTTCCCGTTTACGTGGAAGGTGCTATGTTATTCTACACAACCCTAGTTATTCACTTCTCACAGTGGCTTCTCATTACCTTAAAAATACCTTTACTTTTGCCATATTAAGGACACATTTCCAGATGAAGTTCATGTTTAGTGATTCATTTCTGAGCCCCTAATTGACTTTCACTCACTTTGCTTTATCTTTAGCCATTCTTTAGCTCTGTGGAGTAGAATTAAAAGTTTGGGCCGAGTACAGTTTGAAAACTCATCTCATATATATGAAATTATTAAGAAAGAAAGAAACAAGACCCCAGCAGCTGAGAGCTGGAGGCTGCTGGTCCCAGGAGGGACTCACGTTTCAGACTGCTGTCGCTGACACTAGCTTGTGCTCTGCACATGTGCACAGCTCAAGACGTGGGCCCAAGTAAGAAGGAAGGCCGGAGGCACAGCCACACAGCTGTTGCTGTGAGAACTAATGTTTGTTTTCTGTGATCTTGTCAAAGTCACTCCTGGCAACTAATTGGTAACCCGAGCCCTGGCCCGGCCAAGTGCTGAGGGACAGCTTCTGTAAGCATGGTGGAGGGACAGGCTGGTGCATACAGCCCATGCAGGGGCACACCTAGAATACTCAGCTCAGGTGACTGGGAGGCTGAGCCACTGGGCCCTACAGGACACCTACTATACAAGGCCATTCTACCAATTCCAGGAGACATAGCAGCTCTACCTAATACATAAAAATAAATATAGGGAAATAGCCAAAGTACAGAGACAAAGAAACATGTCACAAATGAAAGAAGAGAAGAAATCTCCAGAAAAGAACTAAATATAATGGAAGCAAGCAAACTACCAGATATAGAGTTCAAAACAATGGTTATAAGGATGCTCAAGGAACTTAATGAGAGCTTCAAGGGTCTTAGGGACAACTTCAAGGAACTTAGAGAGAACATCAACAACATAAAAAAGGATCAGTCAGAAATGAAGCATACACTAACTAAAATGAAGAATTACTTCTAGGGAATCAATAGTAGAGGATGCCAAAAATCAAGTCAGCAATTTGGAATATGAGGAAGCAAAAAACACCCAATCAGAAAAAAGAATAAAAAAATATGAAGACAGTGTAAGGAACCTCTGGGACAACTTTAAGCATACCAACATTTGCATCATGGGGGTGCCAGAAGGAGAAGAGAGGGAGCAAGAAATTGAAAACCTTCTTGAAAAAAATAATGACAGTAAACTTCCCTTACCTGGTAAAAGAAATAGACATACAAGTCCAGGAAGTGCAGAGAATCCCAAACAAGAGGAACGCAAAGTGGCCCATACTAAGACACATCATAATTAAAATGCCAAAGATTAAAGACAAAGAATCTTAAAAGCAGCAAGAGGAAAGCAGTTAGTTACCTACAAGGGAGTGCCCATATGACTGACAGCTGATTTCTCAACAGAAACTTTGCAGACCAAAAGGGAGTGGTAATAAATATTCAAAGTGATAAAAAGCAAGGACTTACAAACAAGATTATCCAACAAAGCTATCATTTAGAATTGAAGGTCAGAGATAAAGAGCTTCACAGACAAGAAAAAGCTAAAGGAGTTCACCACCACCAAACCAGTATTACATGAAATGTTAAAGGGTCTTTTTTAAAAAGAAGAAGAAAAAAGATAAAAATACGAACAATAAAATGTCAATAAATACATATTTATCAACAATTGAACCTAAAAATCAAAATAAATGAATAAGGAATCTAATGAACAAAATAAACTGATGAATAAAATAGAACCAGAGGCATGGAAACATGGAACAGACTGACGAATCTTAGAGGGAAGCGGGGAGGGAAGATATTAACCAAAGAACTTACATGCATATATGCATTACCCATGGAAACAGACAATAAGGTGGTGAAGGCCTGGAGTGGGATGGGATTCAAGTGGAAGAAGTAAATCAGAGGAAAAAAAGGGTGGGACATCTGCAATACTCTCAACAATGAAGATTTTAAAAAATAAAATAAAAATAAAGAAGGAAGTAAAATAAAATCCAATCTCTCATGCCTAATGAAAAAAAAAAGAAAAAAAAAGAGGCAAAGTGAAATAACAGTGAGATGTCATTTTTTGGATCATATTGGTAACAATTAAAAGTTGGCATGTTGCCCTAGCTGGTTTTGCTCAGTGGATTGAGCGTCGACCTGCTATCTGAAGGGTCCCAGGTTTGATTCCGGTCAAGGGAACATGCCTGGGTTGTGGACTCGATCTTCAGTAGGGGGCGTGCAGGAGGCAGTTGATCAATGATTATCTATCATCCTTGGTGTTTCTATCTCTCCTTCTCCCTTCCTCTCTAAAATCAATAAAAATATTTAAAAAAGTAGTTAAAAAGAAAAAGAAAAACAAACAAAACCCAAAGTGAATAGAATAAAGGAAATAGTTAAATCAGAGCAGAAATAAATGAAATAGAAATCAAACAAAAAATAAAAAAGATCAATAAAACTAAGAGCTGGTTCTTTGAAAAGATAGATAAAATTGACAAACCTTTAGCCAAATCCCTCAAGAAAAATGGAAAAAGAATCCAAATAAATAAAGGCATAAATTAAAGAAAAGAATTGACAACTGATATCAGAGAAATATAAATACTATGAACAATTATATGCTAACAAATTTGACTTTAGAGGAAATAGATAATTTCTAAAAGTATATAACATTCCAAGACTGAACCAGGAATAAGTACAAAATCTAAACAGCCCAGTTATCACCCTGGCCAGTGTTGCTAAGTGGTTAGAGTGTGGCTCTGCACACCGAAGGGTCATGGGTTCTATTCCGAGTCAAAGGTACATACCTGGGTTGCAGGTTCAATCCCCGTCCCTATTGGGGTGTGTGCAGGAGGCAACCAAGCAGTGTGTCTCTCTCACATCTCTCTCTCTCTCTCTCTCTCTCTCTCTCTCTCTCTCTCCTCTCTCTCTCTCCTTCTCCCTCCCTCCCTTCCACTCTCTCTAAAAATCAATGGAAAAATATCCTCAGGTGAGAATTAACAACAATTAAAAAAAATAAACAGACTAATAACTAGCAGTAAAATTGAAGCAGTAATTAAAAAACTCCCAATAAATAAAAGGCCAGGACACACAGGTAAATTCTATCAAATATTCAAAGAAGAATTAATACATATTCTTTTTTTTATTTTTTATATTTTTTAAATAAATCTTTATTGTTCAGATTATTACAGATGTTTCTCTTTTTTCCCCCTATAGCTCCCCTCCACCTGGTTCCCACCCCACCCCATGCCCTTACCCCCCGCCACTGTCCTCATCCATAGGTGTAAGATTTTTGTCCAATCTCTTCCCGCACCCCCTACATCCCCTTCCCCTTGAGATTTGTCAGTCCACTCCCTTTCTATGCCCCTCCCTCTGAGATTTGTCAGTCCACTCCCTTTCTGACTTAATTTTTAGATTCACTTGTTGATAGATATTTATTTGTTGTCACTTTGTTGTTCATAATTTTTATCTTTACCTTTTTCTTCTTCTTCCTCTTCTTAAAGAATATCCTTCAGCATTTCATATAATCCTGGTTTGGTGGTGATGAACTCATTTAGCTTTTTCTTGTCTATGAAGCTCTTTATCTGACCTTCAATTCTACATGATAGCTTTGCTGGGTAAAGTGATCTTGGTTGTAGGTTCTTGCTATTCATCACTTTGAATATTTCTTGCCACTCCCCTCTGGCCTGCATGGTTTCTGTTGAGAAATCAGCTGACAGACGTATGGGTACTTCCTTATAGGTAACTAACTGTTTTTCTCTTGCTGCTTTTAAGATTTGCTCTTTGTCTTTAGCCCTTGGCATTTTAATTATGATGTGTCTTGGTGTGGTCCTCTTTGGATTCCTCTTATTTGGGGTTCTCTTTGCTTCCGGGACTTGTAAGTCTATTTCTTTCACCAGGTAGGGGAAGTTTTCTGTCATGATTTCTTCTAATAGGCTTTCAATATCTTGCTCTCTCTCTTCTTCTGGCACCCCCATAATTCGGATGTTGGTATGTTTGAAGTTGTCCCAGAGGCTCCTTACACTATCTTCATATTTTTGGATTCTTTTTTCTTTTTGCTTTTCAGGATGGGTATTTTTTGCTTTCTCGTATTTCAAATCTTTGACTTGATTCTTGGGATCCTCTCATCTGCTGTTGGATCTCTGTATATTATTCTTAATTTCAGTCAGTGTATGTTTAATTTCTGACTAGTCCTTTTCCATTTTTTTGGCATTCTCATTAAGATCCTTGAAGGTCTCACTAAGTTCCTCGGAGGTTCGTAGAAGATTCTTGAGTAGCCTTATAACTGTGGTTCTGAACTCTATGTCCAGTGGTTTGCTTTCCTCCATTTCTTTCATTTGTGACATGTTTCTTTGTCTTCGCATTTTGGCTGACTGCAAGGACCTGCTGTGTCTATAGTGGAAGAACTGCTGTGCTGGAGACACCCTTATGGGGTAGGACTTGCTTCAGTGGGGTTTTGGTGCTCACTGAGTCTGCCTCTTGAGTGTGTCCCTTATGGATGTGAGGAGTTGAAATCTGGTATCTGACCACTGGGTACCCTGGCTCCTGGATCTCCAAGTCAACCACTGTGTGAGTCCACCCAGCAGGAGCTACAGTGATATCAGCAGATTTCTCCTCTTTGTTTGGGGTTTGGAAGTTTTGGAGCTCTCTGACCCAGCTGCAGTTTGTTAGGTTAGGCTGCAAAAGGGCAGGCAGTTTCCTTGCCCTGCTTGGGTGGGGATGTAAATTGATTGGGGCGGGGTCTCAGAGAATCACCAGGGCGGAGCAAACAGCAATGGCTGTCGTCAGCCGTCTTCGCGACTCCTCGCGTCTCCGTGTCCCTCTGCATCCCCCACAGTAACAACGATCCCTGCGAGCAGCTCTGCGAGAAAGCCACCCTCGCTTTCCGACCCGCTGCAAGACAGTCCAGTTTCTTCCCGTAGGAGTCTGGGTCCCCAGAGTCTCACCGTAAACGAGTTCAGTGCATTCGAGAGCTTGTATCCCCTTCCGATTGAAAAAAACTGCGCACCCAGGTGCAGCCTGCCTCACGCGCACGCGCACCTCCATACCCCTGCTCTTGGCGCTTCTGCACCTCCTACCCAGTCTCAATGCGCTTTTTTCTTTCCTTCTAGTTGTAGAACTTCCACTGGGCCAGCTTTCCCGTGGTTCTGGATGATAGCTGTTTTGTCTTTTAGTTGTAGTTTTAATGTGGCACGTACAGGTTTATACCTTATGCCTCCATCTTGGTTCTCTCAATACATATTCTTTTAAAACTATTTTAAAAAATATTGAAGAGAAGGGAATGCTTTCAAACTCATTTTATGAAGTCAGCATTACCCTGATACCAAAACCAGAGAAATTAACAAAAAAATCCCATCATTTTATTGCATCAGTAAGTACAAAATATCTAGGAATAAACTTACCCAAAGAGATGAACAGCCTGTACTCTGAATACTATAAGACATTGAAGAAAGAAATTGAAGAAGATACAAACAAATAGAAGGATACAGCTTGTTCATAGATTGGAAGGATTAATATTGTTAAAATGTTCTTGCCCTGGCCAGTGTGGCTCAGTTGGTTGGTTGGGCATCATCATATGTACCAAGGGATTGCTGGTTCAATTCCCAGTCAGATCACATGCCCAGGTTTTGGGCTCAATTCCCCAATGGGGGGCATGTCTGAGGCAGCCCTTTGATGTTGTGCTCTCACATCAATATTTATTCTCCCTTCCTCTCTCTATATAAATCAATAAACTATTCTTTAAAAAAGATGTTCTTACTACCTACAGCAATTTACAGATTCAAGGCAATTCCTACTAAAATATCAATGGCATTCTTCTCAGAATTAGAATGAGTAATACTAAAATTTACATAGAACTGCAAGGACCCTGAGTACCCAAAGAAATCATAAGACAGAACAAAGTGGGAGGTATTATGCTCCCTAATATTAAACTATACTATAAGGGAACAATAATAAAAATAGGGTGGTACTGGCATAAAAACAGACATATGGATCAATGGAATAGACTAGAGAGTTCCAAAATAAATCCTTACTTATATGATCAATTTAATCTATGACGAAGAAGGCAATGCTACACAATGGGGCAAAGCCATTTTCTTCAATAAGTGGTGATGAGAAAACTGGAGAGATACATGCAAAAAATTAAACAGGACCACTTTTATAAGAATAAATTCAAATTGGATAAAAGACTTAAATGTAAGACCTGACGCCATAAAAATCCTAAAATAAAATAGTCAGTAAATTCTTTTGACATCACTCTTAGCACTATCTTTTAGGATATGTCTCCTTGGGCAACGGAAACAAAAGAAAAAGTAAACAAATAGGACTACATCAAACTACAAAGTTTCTGCACAGCAAAGGACACCATCAACAAGTGAAAAGATAACCTTCTGAACTGGAGAAGATATTTGCCAATGATATATCTGATAAGAGTTTAGTATCCAAAATATATAAGGAACTCATACAACTTAACAGCAAAAAATCCAAACAATTAAATTGGGCAGAGAACCTGAATAGACATTTCTCTACAGAAAATATACATATAGCCAATAGATATATGAAAACATTCTCAAAATCACCAATTATCATGGAAATTCAAATGATAACCAAAATGAGATATCACCTCACACTTGTCAAAATGGCTATCATCAATAAATCAGCAAATAACAAATGTTGGTGAGGATGTGGAGACAAGAGAACCCTTATACACTAATTTGGAAATAGTTCAACCACTATGGAAAACAGTATGAAGATTCTTCAAAAAATAAAAAATAGAGCTGCCCTATAATTCAGCAATTCCACTTCTGAGCATTTAGCTGAAGAAAACAAAAACACTAATTAAAAAAGATATATGCACCCCTATGTTCATTGCAGCATTACTAATAATAACCAAGATATGGAAGTGACCTCGATGTCCATCAATAGATGAATGGGTAAAGAAGATGTCACACACACACACACACACACACACACACACACACTCATGCACACACACTCTTGAATATTATTCAGCAATAAAAGGAATGAAGTATTGCCATTTGCAACAACATGGATGGAGGGTATTATGTTAAGTGAAATAAGTCAGAGAAAAACAAATACAGAAAAAGACCCATAGATATAGAGAACAAGCTGATGGCTGCCAAAGAGGAAGGGGATGGAGAAATGGCAATCCTCCTATATAATAAAACCCTAATATGCAAATTGACTGAACAGCAGAATGACCAATTGCTATGATGCGCAATGACTACCAGGGGGCAGATACTCAATGCAGGAGCTGCCCCCTGGTGGTCAGTGCACTCCCACAGGGGGAGTGCTGCTCAGCCAGAAGCTGGGCTCACAGCTGGTGAGCGCAGGTAAGGTGGCAGGAGCTACTCCCACCTCTGTGGCAGCACTAAGGACCCCTTGGGGGATGTCCGCAGGGAGTGGACCTAAGCCGGCAGATGGACATCCCCCGAGGGGTCCCGGACTGCAAGAGGGCACAGGACAGGCTGAGGGATCCCCCCACCCCCAGTGCACAAATGCCATGTACCAAGCCTCTAGTAAAAATAATAAAGAATAAAAACAAATCAACGATGATCTTTGTCCCTCCCCCAAAAAAGAACTTGAATGAAAACATTAAGCTGGAGGTAGATATAAAGATATGTAATGCATTTATGTAATATACTAGAGGTCCAGTGCATGAAATTCATGCAGGGGGGGGGCAGGGGGCAGGGTCTCTCAGCGGTGTGTGCCCTCTCGCAATCTGGGACCCCTTGGGGGATGTCCAACTGCTGGTTTAGGCCTGATCCCCGCAGCTGGGCTTGCCAGCCTGTGTTGAGTGTCTGTCCCCTGCTGGTCAGTGCACACCATAGCAACTGGTTGATGGGTCATTCCAGTCATTCCGTCATAACGGTCGCTTAGGCTTTTATATATATAGATATTGATCATTTAACATGTTTACATATCTATCTGTATGATTATAAACTTGTTTGGGAATTTCACATATGCACACTTTTGAACCAGAGGAACTAGAATACACTTTGTCCAATCCAGGAGCTCCTTTGAGCAGGCTGGCTGCTGCTGTGAAGGCTCAGGAAGCTGGGAATGGTAACCCTATTTACCTTAGTAAAACTGATTTCCTGCGTGGGAGCCTGGGAGGAGGAAAGCCTTTTAAAAGAGGCTATAACCACTCTTAAAGTGTTCTTGGACTTTAAGAAAATAATAGTTGGCTGTGGTAAGTGCAAATGTGGTAGAAACACAGGGATTACATTTCACCTAAAGTACACATGAGTTTAAAAGTCCAGCAAGGGAGAGACTTGGTTTTACTGAATTAAAACAGTTGAAAAATAATTGGTGACTTTTGTCAAAATCAAGATGTTACCATATTTGTGAACCTCTCCTTGAGACGCCTTGTCCTCTAATTCACGTCATGGTGAAACCAAAATGTGGGGCACTGAGTCCGAGTTCGTTGCCTCGAAAAATGGAAGAATAAAGTTGAGGACAAAGAATAAAGTAGCGGAACCAACGTTTACTGAGAGCATCCATGCGAATGAAAGCCTAGTAGTCCGTGTGCAGAGTCCCACACGGCCACAAGCCACAGGCACCCGCGCGTCTTTTAGCTTAGGGGGTGGGTAGTCTTGCTAGCTCCTGCTTGGTCTTTCCAAAGAATTCTGCCTGGGCAATATCCTTGGGATTGGTTTATACGCCTTGCTGCCTTGTGATTGGTTATCTGCACGGTGCCTGTCTTAGCAGTATCCACACATTTTAAAGTTCAGGCTCCACTCAAGTGGGTTCCGGGTTCTACTTCTTTTCACGTCATCCCACCCCATCTACCTAGCTTCCTTCTGTCTCCTCAATGGCACCGCTTCATTGTAGTTTATGAGTATGTACATGAAGGTTTGGGCAACACAAACTCACCGGTACGCACAGGGAGTGACCTCAGCACACGCTGATTCTTCGCTGGTTCGCTGGTATGTAGTGCAGATGTTTTAACAGAGACACCAGAACTAACACTTAACTGGAGGTAAAGGGTGCTGAGAAGAGATGAGCAATGGTTCAGGCTGCACTCCCACCCTCAGGCAGGAAGCTGAGGGCTTAGGGGAGCGCAGGGAGGTGGATGGGATTGCAAAGGAAGGGCTGAGGGGAAGGAAGGAAGTGGGGGTGCGGGAGAAGAGGATGGGGGAGAGGAGAAAGGAGGGAGATAATGAGAGGTGCAGCCAGGAGTTAGTGGGATCATAGCCGTGTCTCCCTGATAGGAAGGTATCCAGAAAATGAAATGGCTTGTGGAAATGCCACTGAACTCCCCCAGTGAACTTGGCAAGGAGATGGGGCTGATTTTCAAAGAAAGCATCAGAGCCGTAAAGTAGATAAAGCACCTTTTGAACGAGGCACAGAGCGAGGCGCTAACTCCAGAGGCTCCCCTTCTCCCAGGCACCCACTGCCTTTAGTAGAGTCTCGGCAAGAACACGCAAGACAGAGAGCAGCTATTTCACAGGCGACTGCTGTCCGCTGCGACACACACATTCTGAAAGTGCACAGCATTGGCCCGGTTTTCCCAGCATCATGATCTTTGTCATAAAAAACCACGAGGAGCAGGGCACCCCACATCACTCATCTATTTGGGACAGGAATAAGAGCGCACTGAGCAACCAGTCAACATTTGTTTCCTCTTGTGAAGGCATCAAGATAAGTGATTTTTCCTGCTTTAGTCTTTTGTTTTGACATGTTTAGGCAGAACCAGAAGGAGCATTTTTATCCTGAGTGTCATCGCCCCCGTGCTCTTCATGGATAACGACTTCCTCTCACTGCTGTCAGCGGCTGGGCAGGAGCTTTGATTGCAGGCTCTTTGGCTTGAGGGGTTCTCGCTGGAACCCATGTGCAGATCTGAAAAGAATGTGTGCATTGGCCGATCGTGTCCCTGAGAAAGTCAAACAAACAGAAACAAATTAGAAATGTCTGCAGCTTCCCGGTGATCACATTCTTTCATTTATAAACGGGTGTATTTATGGAAAGTAAGCTTCTGAGTGAGCTGTTTTCGGTAACTTTCCAGAAGCAAAAGACTCAAGGTCTGTTTGGCTTAAATTGAAAAGAAAAATGTAAGAGGGAGGGAAAAGGGCAGGGAAGGGCAAACGAAAGGGCTGATGAATGTAACCTCATTTTGTGGAACCACTTAAGGTTTTGTCTGGAAACACTGACCGTGGCTGTGGCCAATGCTCTGATCCTGGCATGATTTCCCAGTGGCTTGATGATTAGACTTGATCAGACTGGCCTTGGATTACCACCCCCCCCCCACCGGCCCTCCAGGGCTGGCTGTCTGCAGCTAGAGGGCCGAGTCCCACTGCACATGGTTTCCATGGTTTAGTCGTGCACCGAGGGTCTCCCCCCGCCCCCTCTGCTTCACACGTTCAGTCACCTGCGTGGCTGCTGCAGACACACGATTGCAACCCCTGGACCCTCCTGCACGTTGCAGGAGTGACTTCTGCAGTGACTTCATTCTGAGAAGCTGCCAACGGGACACAAAAACAGGGACAGGAAGTTAATGACTCCAACATGTCCTGTGGTCATCTTGGCACCTGCCCAGCAGGCTTTCCGGTGTGCACAGTCTTGGTTTATAACCCCCTGATCTGCACTGATAGACCATGCAGGCCCACTGACGTGACTCCCAGCCTACTTCCGGCTCATAGCGTGCGAACTCGTCGGGTCTTCTGGAGGCTCCTTGGACGAAAGGGGACAGTCCAGTCCTCAACTAGAGATTTCCTTGTAGCTCATGCTAGAACCAACGCCTCCTGCCCCACCTGCCGCAGCCGCATGGCCCCTGGACATCAGTCCTAGCTCGCATGCTGCTTTCTCTCCGACAGCTCTTGGACACCTTCCATGACGCCCACCTTCCAGCTGGGCTGTTTCATGCTCTCACAGCGATGCCCAGAGTGGGGGCCGTACTGTTTCAAGGATTTGGTAGAAAATAGTTACTGGAAAAGCAGCAATCAGTGTGGGGCTGGCTCTGTGACCAGGCTTGGCCTTCGCGCCTGAGCTGGCTTTGCAGCTTGCGAAGGGGTATGGAGCACTCTCCCTTTGCTGCTTGTGTCTGCAGACACCATGCCTCAGGCTCTCACCCACCCCTCATGGGCTGAGACGGTGCCTTCTGAAATACCGTATACTGGGAATTTTGTTTTCTCCCTGAGAAAATTCTGGTACCAGCTCTTTTTTTCTGATTATAGATATAGGAAGTATACAGAAAGCATACTGTAATGGGCAGTTAGACACGAGCAGAGCAAGGGCGATGGGCCAGTGCAGAAGGTCACCAGGGGGGAAGCCCCAGGTGCCTAGCAAGGGGCAAAACTGGGAAAACAAGGACCTCGCCCCCAGGGTAACCTCTCCTCCCCTGGACATCGCTGGCCATGCGGTTTGGACCCCCAACCTTTCTTCCCAAGGATAACATCTAGGCCTCAGTGTGTTTCAGCTCCAGGCCCAGAAAAGCAGCAAAACCGGACAAGTGACCCTGTGGCTGCCTCAGGACCAGCTGCAGTGACTAATGACCCCGGCCCTGGCACTGACCCTGAAAGAGCACCCCAAGAAGCTGATGAATATTCTATTGAGACCCACCCTGACCCTCCCCTAGATTCCCGCCTCAACACAAAGGATCCAGGTGCACTCCCCCCGGGGAGTATGGCCCACACCATTCCCTTCAACCCTCCTCCTCCCACAGGCACATGTCTCCTAACCTCGGAGGGACCCCACGAGACTTGCAACCAGGGGAGCAATGGGCAGTGGCAGCTTGTCCCGAGCTCACCCCCTGAAGCTGTCTCCAAAGCCCCCTTTCTCTGGCTTCCATACTAAGTCCTTCCTTTTCTCACTGCCCTGAGTGTTTTTGCGGCCAATGACTTCTCCCTTGCGTTGCTGTACTTAATCTCCTGACTGAAAGCTTTCCTTTAACCCTTTGAGTGCCAACCAATATCCTAGGAACTATGCTAAAATCGCCAAGGCATTTTTGCTGATTTTACAGCAGTTTAGGAAAAAAATTATGAATCACAAGTAAATGAAGTTACATATTCAAAAACTGAAGGAAACCTTTACTAACTACATTGACATATTTAGCAATATCATCATCACTAATAAAAGCAGACTTAGAACTGGGCGCCATTTCAAAGCTTTGACAGCGCTCCCGGCACTTTTGGTGAAAGACAGGAGGAGCTCCATTGCACTCCCTGGCACTCTAGGGGTTAAGGAGACGAGAGCCGCGGTCTTGTCTTGCCATAGCAGTACTGTACAGTATATTCTGTTTTGGATACTGTTTTTTCCACTTAACATTTGGTGAACATTTTCTTCATAGAAAACAAAACTTTTATTATAAAGGCAATAAAGTTAAATAACAGAAAACTTCAAAGTAAAACAAAATGCTAACAAATGTTAAGTAAAAGAATCTTGCTTTGACTTGAACCCTTCCCCTCACCACCAGCAAAAGCACCACCACCATGGACAATGGTGCTCCTCAGGAGACACGCCTTTAGCCTTTGGCAGAACTGGCCTGTCTCCCATCCACCGGGCTTGGTACCCCCCCCGCATAGTACCCCACCCCATCCCCGCCCCCCCACCCCCCTGCCCCCCGCCCCCCCCCTGCCCTGGCCTGGTTATAGTAAAGGAAAGAGCAGAAGGCAGATTAGTTCGAGCCAACACCAGGACATATGACGAAGGTGCGGGGTCCTTGACCCATTCTTGTGATGTCTTTCTCCGACACATGGCCAGGAAGTCTGGAGGTCTGTGTGCTCGGTCCTGAGGGCTACCCCAGGGGTGCAGATAGAGCCCAGAGCCCTGCTCACAGAGCCCCCCAGGCTCTGAATGCGAACAGAGATGGGAGAGATGGTGGCGTGCGGGAATCAGAACTCAATCTATTTCCATCTGAAATGACTGAGGAAAAGACTGAACATGTCTAGCCTGATCTTCCCATGAGGTGCAACAGGAGCTCAAGGCAAAAATGAAAAATCACACATAAGAAAATAAAAAAATCCATTTATACTAGTACATGTTTGAGTTTTTAGATTAAAATGGCATATCTCTATTGGCCCCATCAATTTAAGAATGTCTCCTTTATAAAAAACACTTGAAGAACTAAAATGATCTTTGCAACCCAATAGGTGAATCTCTGGTAGGTGGTACCTAGACCATCTAAATATCACGGGAGACCTAAACTTACTGCAGTGGGCTGAGCAGTGTCCCTCCCCCAAAACAATGTCTACCAGAAACCTCAGAATGTGGCCTTGTTTGGAAATAGGGTCTTGGCACATGTAGTTAGTGAAACATTTTGAGGTCCTGGATTTAGGGTGGCTGAAAATTCAATGACTGATGTCTTTATAGAAAGGGGGAGTAGCACTTCTCCGCCTTTGACTAAGATCAAGTGAAGAGAAAAGAGAGATTTGGACACAGACAGACACAGGAGAAGGCGATGGAGCAAAGATGGGCGTTGTGCTTTCACTGAGCCGAGGAGTGCCAGGAGCCACCGGGGAGGGGAGGAGGCAAGGGAGGGTTCTCCCTACAGCCTTGGGCCTGCTGGCATCTGGATTTCGGGCTTCTGATTTCTAAAGGAACAGTGAGAGAATGAATTTCTGTTGCTTTAAGCAAACTTGTGGTAATTTGTTACAGCAGCCGTAGGAAACCAATACATGATTACGTGCTCACTCACACGAAATTCGGGGCTTTGTTGGGCATTGCCTAAACGGTGGCCCATTTCCTCAGTCTTTTCCAGCAAAACGGTCTTGAGTGCCAGGCACTGATCTGGATGCTCAGGACAGAGAAAAAACAGCCCAGATCAGCCCTCCTTCCCCCCATGGAGCTCACAGCTTAATCAGAGAGACAAAAACCCCTTATAGTAGTCATTCCTTACCTGTGGTTTCACTTTCTGAAGTCAGCTGTGGTCCAAAAATATTAAACGCAAAATGTCAGCAGGTGTGAGATGGCACACCATTCTGAGCGATGTGACGAAACCTCGGCCCTCCTGCTCCGGACGGCCCTGGGCGCCGATCACCCCTTTGCTCTGCATGTCCACGGCGTCCTGCCCATCAATCATGAGCAGCCGGCTCAGTCATCACATCCACTGGTATCTCAGTGCTTGTGTTAAAGTCACCCTTATTTTATTTAAAAATGGCCAGAAAGAGCAGGAATAGTGATGCTGGCAATTTGGACATGCCACAGAGAGGCTGTGAAGTGCTTCCTTGAAGGGGCAAGGTGAGGGTGCACAGAAAACACACAGTACACGTAGGACAACACTGCCCGTGCTCCAGCGTCTACTGGGAATCATAGAGAGGGCGTGCCCTGGAGATGGGTGGCAGGGCAGAGAGGAGGGGAACCAGGGAAGGTAGTGTCTCAAAGGCCCAGCGAGGCAGAGTCTCCAGCATGGGAGGCCGTGCTGTGGAGGTGTGGGGTGCGGAAGTGTGGGGTGTGGGGGTGTGGGATATGAAAGTGGAGGTGAAAGCAAAGGGCAGCCTGACCTTGAGATGGGACGCTGGGAATGCAGTAATGCAAGTCCAGGACCCTGGGCGAAGCCAGTCTCCGAGGACTGCTGCCAGGGGGCAGAGCAGGGAAGTGATGGGGGTTGTTTTGTTTTTTAATATTTTTATTGATTTCAGAGAGGAAGGAGAGGGAGAGAGAGATAGAAACATCATCATGAGAGAGAATCATTGATCAGCTGCCTCCTGCACACCCTCTACTGGGGATC
>NW_005871501.1:52198-56143 GCF_000147115.1 Myotis lucifugus
TCCTGGGCCCACATTGTCTCCCCCAAGGGACAGGGGACGGGCCTCCCAGGGTCTCCCTGCTTGCCTGGTGAAAACACTGAGAACCGGGCTCCAGGAGAGCTGGGGAGGGCGCCCGTTTTAACGTGCACGCGACACCGTGGGGCCGCATCCATGAACAGTGGGGAGGTCTGCAGGCTGTGCCTCGTGTGAAGACACGCTGAAACCCTGAGCCTCGCTCCTCAGAGAGCCTGGGCAGTAGGTGCAGGAAGTCAGGTGCCTCTTCAAATCGCACTGCTGTCATCGGGGTGTAATCATAGTAGTAAAAAACTGGGCATACCTTAATCCCCAGTACCAGGAAGTGTCTAAATAATTATCATACACCCACAAGGTAGGGGACATGCAGCCAGCAACACAGGAACATGCTCCAGGCACAGTAAGTGAGAAAGCTGATACAGAGGCGAGTAAAGAGCACAGTCCACGTTTCATATAAAAACACCGGCACACGCGCACGGAAAAGACACTGACAGGATAGTCACCAAAACGTAACAAAAGTCATCTCTGGAGGATAAGAATGCAGGCAATTTTTATTATTTCCTTATTTTTGAGAGCTTTAATTTTTATTTTGAATCTGAATCAACTGAAAAATCCAATCTGCTTCTCACCCCTTGCTTCTTTATGCCCAAGAGGCTGGCCGCTGTGGGGTCCATTTGTTCTCTCCATGTCCCTGTTTCCTTCATCGCTGCTTCACAACAGCTAGGCCATCAGCAATATCAGGAGACAGAGAGGCAAAAGGAGATTGTCTATGCTTCTAGGAGGGACACTGTGCTGATGGACCCCAAAATCCAAGCATAACTGTGGTTTATGTCCACTTCACGGTCAAAGATTAAGATGAGAGCTACAGAAATGATCTGGGCAAATATAGATGTCATGGTCCCCTCGAAAGTCTTTTTGGTTCCGGGCCAGTGGATTTCCCCCATGGTGCTGCCAAAGATGGAGGCCACAGTGTCACCCACACCCACAGCCAGGACGCCGGCATAGGGGACTAGGGCTCTCGCTCCTCCCAGGCTACCCTTCTGTGTACAGGGCCTGGGGATCAGCCAAATGGGAAGGGACATGCCCAGGAGTAGGTAGATGTTGTCAGGATGAGCGGTCCGCTGTCTCGTTCATCCAGGAAGAGGGAGAGGAGGCTGCGCAGAGCGTGGCCCAGGGGCCTAATGCGGAAATAGCACACATACTCTAGAAAGATGAAGACGGCCAGACACACAGTGGCGGCCACGTAGAGCAGTGGTCAGTCAGGGATGATACCTGGGACGTAGGTGGCTACCACAATGAAGTGGAAATATTTCCGGGTAATGGTGGGGGCCTGGTGTTTCTTGGATTCAGAAGATGACCGGTTGGCATTCTGGTACATGACCACCAGGCAGGCAAAGGTGGCCAGCAAAGACCAGTAGGCTAGGAGGTAGAGGCGGGTTTCTGACAGGAGATCTGAGAGAGTGAAGTGGTGTTTATTTGTTTCCCGGATCTCTCCCTGCAGGTGCTGCTGTTCATTTTGTATTTCTATATGACAAGCCACAGCGCCTCCCAGGTGGCCCTCTACGGCCTTTCTCTGGGCTCTGGGGGTCACTTCTTCCCTCGTCCTTTTAGGTCCTGGGTGGCAAACACCTTCCCTTGTTGCTGGCCCAAGGAGTTGCACCATCCCCGTGAGAATCCCTTTAAATCCTAAGAATCCCGAAACACCAATCAGAAAGAACATATGCACCCCTATGCTCATAGCAGCATTATTTCCAATAGCTAAGATCTGGAAACAGCCCAAGTGCCCATCAGTAGATGAGTGGATAAAAAAGCTGTGGTACGCCCTGACTGGTTTGGCTCAGTGGATAGAGCGTCGGCCTGCGGACTAAGGAGTCCCAGGTTGGATTCTGGTCCGGGGTATGTACCTTGGTTGCGGGCACATCCCCATGAGGGGTGTGCAGGAGGCAGCTGATCGATGTTTCTCTCTCATCGATGTTTCTAACTCTCTATTCCCTCTCCCTTCCTCTCTGTAGAAAATCAATAAAATATATATATTAAAAAAGCTGTGGTACATTTACAGCATGGAATACTATGCAGCACTAAAAAAGAAGGAGCTCTTACCTTTGGGACAGCATGGAGGGGCCTGGAGAGTATTATGCTAAGTGAAATAAGCCAGTCAGAGAAAGACAAGTATCACATGATCTCACTCATATGTGGAATCTAATGAACAAAATAAACTGACAAACAAAATAGATCCAGAGACATGGATGTGTGGAACAAACTGACAGAGAGGGAAGAGGGTGGGGGGAGGGGGGATTGGAAGAGATAACTAAAGACCTTGCATGCATACTAGTACATGCATAACCCATGGACACAGGCGATAAAGTGGCGAAGGCCTGGGGTGGGGCTGGGTGGAAGGGGGCAAAGGCAGGGTGGGGTAGGGGACATCTGTAATACTGTCAAAAGTAAAAAAAAAAATAGTCCTTTTACTGAGCTCACTGCCAATTACCCTCTTTCAGTGTGCCATCTGCTTCCTGCCTGGCCCAATGGCATGAGCGTTCATGTACCCAGCCTCCTGCTTCCCACTCCGATCTGAATCAAGCCTGTCACCTACACGTTCCACAGAGGGGAAAACAGATCTACTGAATGGAAAACTGAAAGGACAAACCGCAGACAGGAGGAGAGGCATCAGAAGAAGGAGTCGCCTTCTTTGGGTAAAGATTTTCATATAACTGGCATTCCTAGACTTGCCGAGCAAGCTAACAAGAAGCAGAGGGAATAAGATCACACTTTTCCAGCATCATCTTTTTGGTGACAAATTAAAGAGGTGGAAAAGGACCAGCCACCAGGTGAACATAGGTACATAGAAATACCTTCCTATGTTCACATCCCATGGGCGGCCCAACATCAACCAAGAACATGTCCTCAGGGCCTCAGGGTTCTCACCTCCTGCCTGGGGTCTCCACCCTAAGGTGCTGCCATCTGTCCTGAAGTGAAGGTGGCCCTGGCATGTCGAGATGAGGGAGGTGAGCGTGAGGAGGGGGGACTGCAGGGGGTTACATGTGCACTCAGGAGCACTTCTCCAAATCCCACCTGCTCTTCAAGGTGCGGCTCAAAACCCACCACTCCCTTAAGGACCAGCTGTTCTCTGAACTCTGATACAGTTCATCGAGACCCTTTTTAAAAATGTACAACATTTTCTTTCCATCGTCTGCACAGTCTAGGGCAGTGATGGCGAACCTATGACACGCGTGTCAGAGGTGACACGCGAACTAATTTTTTTGGTTGATTTTTCTTTGTTAAATGGCATTTAAATATATAAAATAAATATCAAAAATATAAGTCTTTGTTTTACTATGGTTGCAAATATCAAAAAATTTCTATATGTAACACGGCACCAGAGTTAAGTTAGGGATTTTCAAAATGCTGACAAGCCGAGCTCAAAAGGTTCGCCATCACTGGCGCTAGGGCCACCTATGATTGTTACGTCTCGTACTACTCTAAAAACGGAGATTCCTAGACCCTACTTGACATTTTGCATGTCAGAAGCGGTGAGAGTAGAGCCCTAAGTACTATATTTCTATGTTCTTCCAAAGCACATTCTTCATATTAGCCAGGTCTGGCGAACTAGGCAGAAGAAAATGGATGTTACAGGTTCCCCTCCTTCCAGCTTCATTGGAATGAGGCCATTTCATAGTCAAGTGCGGTGATTTCACAGCCATGGCGGACGCCCCGCTCCTGGCGGAGCCTTTCTGACCATAAATTCACACAGATATGAGAGACTCTGTCTGAACTCTCCGCCGTGCGAAAAAACACATTATAAGAGACAATATCTCGTGGCTTGTCAAATTACACCCCCAGAGGCGAGGAGCACCTCTCCCCCAAATATCTTCTCGGGTTGGTCGGTTTTACTGCCATCCATTCAACATACATATGTCCGCGGAGTGGACATAC
>NW_005871501.1:56243-86018 GCF_000147115.1 Myotis lucifugus
GGGCAGCGGGCAGACACAGGGGCCATCACCACCTTGCCAGGGCTTGCCTGAACTCCTCCAGCCTTGGCCCCCTTCATTGAAGTGGGGCTGAGATTTCATTTTTATGAAGAACATACTGAGGTCAACCCATCCTGGACATTCTCCGTGTGAGCACAGACACCCTGGCCTGGGCGGGGGGTGGGGGGGGGGAGGCCACAGCTGCACGTTGATGGCCTTGACATTTCTGACTGCACAGGTGCATTTAGTGCCATGTGGGTAACAGAGGGTCTGCAGAAAGGACTCTGATTGTGGTGTTTAGTTTAAAAACATACCTTTTCTGAGAACTTGTTGGCAGTTTAAGTTCTAGCCAACAGGGGGCCAGGGCTGGAAATTCCCTTGTATTCCCAACTTTAGAATCAAAGGGAAAAGAGATGACTAAGAAGTTCTGTTCACTGCACTTTGGCCAAGCAGCTCTAGGGCGTTTCTACGGCTCTGAAGCTGCTCATACTGGTGGTCTGCTTAGGCTCCGCCTTCCAGCGTTCACACTTGGATCAATAAAATGAGATGAAAATAGCTCTTATGGTGTGTGGCTAAGACTTGGACCAGAAACCACATAAAATATTTGGGCACCAAATTCTTTTTCCGAAGCCCTGGCATGGAAAGTTTGACTCAAAATTCATTGAAGTGGGGCTGAGATTTCATTTTTATGAAGAACATACTGAGGTCAACCCATCCTGGACATTCTCCGTGTGAGCACAGACACCCTGGCCTGGGTGGGGGTGGGGGTGGGGGGGGGAGGCCACAGTTGCACGTTGATGGCCTTGACATTTCTGACTACACAGGTGCATTTAGTGCCATGTGGGTAACAGAGGGTCTGCAGAAAGGACTCTGATTGTGGTGTTTAGTTTAAAAACATACCTTTTCTGAGAACTTGTTGGCAGTTTAAGTTGTAGCCATCATCAATCACATTCCTTAGGCCCGAAAAACATGGAAACACACGCAAAATGTCCGTTACCTTTTCCCAGAACAGGAAGGAATTCGTTGAGAGGGAAAGTAAACAGAGCCACCAAGAACACTGGGTTGACTGACTTCTCTATTTCTAAGTAACTGAAAGGAAAAAATGCTGCTCTGTTGCCTTCACTAGGTTGGTGCAAAGAGCACTGTTAGAAGAATAATCACTTGCCACCAGGTGCATCTGCGCTCCCTGCGCTGGCCCGAGAGGCCACGCAGACACCTGTGCATCGGCTGAACCACAAAGGATCAATAAAGGCAATCCAGTCTGTTTCCCATCGACCCTTTTCTTATTGTGGTAAAATCTACAGAACCTGCCACCTGCCATCTCAGTGCGTGAGTGTACGGGGCGGGGGCACTGAGTGCGTTCACAATATACTGTGACCGTCAACACCATGAACCTGTTCATTGTCCCAAGCAGAACTTCCGTCCCATTCAACACGAGCTCCCCATCCCCTCCTCGCCCGGTGCCTGCCTGGCAACCACCCTCCCCCTTTCTGACTGTGAATCTGACTTTCTTCCTGTCCATCCTTTCAGATCTGCTGTTTTGTTTTAATTCTAGTGACATAAGCATAGCCAAGAAGGTCAAGCTGGTCATGCTGTGTTTGGGAGGCAATGTAATCATTCCCATATCTTTTGATCTTCAAGCATTGAGATCGAGTGGGCTAATTCTTTAATCAGTCTGTGTGTCTGTATCTGGACACAGAACTACAGTAAGCATGACAGAATGGAGCTTCACTTGAAGTTTGTCTCGAATGGATCACTAGATCTAAATCACCTGCGAAATTAAAATCAGTAAGCCAGGGCCATATATTAAATACATCCTTGGTTTACTAGGGCCGTCATACAAAGTGCCACAGAGTCAGTGGCTTAGGCAACACAAATTTATTTCCTCACACTTTTGGAGACTAGAAGTCCAAGATTAAGATGTTGGCAGGGTCCGTCTCTTCTGAGAGGTCTTTCCTTGGATTGCTAATAGCTGTCTTCTCCCTGTGTCTTCACACAGTTTTTCCTCTGTGTATGTCTTTATCGTAATGTCTTAGTTTTGGCTGCCATAAGGAAGTATCAAAGACTTGATGACAAGAGAAACTTATTTCTCACAGCTCTGAAGGCTGGAAGCGTGCCCGCATGGTTGAGTTCTGGTAAGAGCTCTCTCTAGGTTTCAGACAACCAAGTTTTCCTTGTGTCTTCACTTGCTGGACAGACTATAGAGCAGAAGCAAGCTCTCACATGACTCTCTTAAAGGCACTAATCCCATTCGTGAGGGCTTCACCCTGATGACCCCATCTAATCCTAGTTACCTGCCAAAGGTCTGCCTCCTGGTACCATCACATTCGGGGGTAGGGTTCAACATATGACTTTTGAGAGGGACACCTAATTTATTCGTCTTATAAAAACTCCAGTCATATTGGATTAGGGGCCACTCTAATGACCTCATTTAATTGTAATTACCTGTTCAAAGACCTTATCTTTAAATACTGTCACATTGAGGTACTAGGACTTAAATTCGGACTTCAATGTATAAATCTGGGGAGGGGGACACAATTCAACCCATAACACAATTCAAATATAGATGCAAAGAAACTTTAATAATTTCAATAAAAATTGAATGACAGTGGATCTTCATGATGTCAGGCTTCAGCCAGACACTGAGAGCAGAAGGCGCCAGGAGGAATTGTAATGTCCTGGTTAAGGTCATCAGCTCAGGTGTCAGGCAGACCTGCCTGCAAGGTCTGGCTCTACTACTGCCAGCCACATGTGGATGGATAGTCTGTTCAGTAAATGGTGTTGGGAAAATTTGACAGATACGTGAAAAAAATAAAGAAAAGAAAAAGAAACTAGACCATCTTCTTAACCGTGCACAAGAACAATCTCAAAATGGTTTAAAGACTTAAATGTAAGACTCAAACCATAAAAATCCTAGAACAAAACATAGGCAGTAAAATATCAGGCAGTAAATTGCTCATAGCAATATATTTTTTTTCTGATATATCTCATCGGGCAAAGTAAACAATAAATAAAGAAATAAATAAATGGGGCTATATCAAACTAAAAAGTTTTTGCACAGCAAAGGAGACCATCAACAAAATGAAAAGACAATCCACTGAATGTGCGAACATATTTGCCAATGAACCATCTGATAAGGGGTTAATATCCAAAATTTATAAAGAACTTATACAACTCAACTAAAAACTGGTCAAAGGACCTGATAGCTAGCTCTCTAAAGAGGACAGCTAGCTCTCTAAAGAGGACATACATATGGTCAATAGACGTATGGAAAGATGCTCAACATCACTAACCATCAGATAAATGCAAATTAAAATCACAATGAAATATCACCTCACAAATCAACAAACAAGTGTTGGTGAGGATGTGGAGTAAAGGGAAGTTAAACTGTTTTAAGCTTTTTGCACTGTTCAGGGAGTTGGTAAAAGTACCAATTTAAGATAAACTTACTAAGTCAAGGATGTATTTTTAATATCATAATTAATTACTAAAATAATAATTTAAAATGTATAAGTAATAGGCTGAGAGATTAAAACAGAATAATGATCACTGATAAGGGTTTAACCTCCAACATTTATAGGGAACTCATACAAATTAACAAAAAGAAGATAAACAATCCAATTAAAAAATGGGCAAAGGACCTAAATAGACACTTTTCAAAAGAGGACATTCAGAAAGCCAAGAGACATATGAAAACATGCTCAAAGTCACTAATCATCCGAGAAATGCAAATCAAAACAACAATGAGGTACCATCTCACACCTGTCACAATGGCTATCATCAACAAATCAACAAACGACAAGTGCTGGAGAGGATGTGGAGAAAAAGGAACACTTGTGCACTGCTGGTGGGAATGCAGACTGGTGCAGCCACTATGGAAGACAGTATGGAGTTTCCTCAAAAAACTAAAAATGGAACTCCCATTTGACCCTGTGATCCCACTTCTAGGAATATATCCCAAGAAAACAGAAACACTAATTCAGAAAGGATATATGCACCCCTATGTTCATAGCAGAACAATTCAGCATAGCTAAGATCTGGAAACAGCCTAAGTGCCCATCAGTAGATGAATGGATTAGAAAACTGTGGTACCTCTACACGATGGAATACTATGCTGCTGTAAAAAAGAAGGAACTCTTACCATTTGCAACGGCATGGATGGAACTGGAGAGCATTATGCTAAGTGAAATAAGCCAGTCAATGAAGGAAAAATACCACATGATCTCACTCATTTATGGATAATAAAGACCATTATAAACGTATGAACAAAAATAGATACAGAGGCAGAGCAGCCTCAAACAGACTGTCAAACTACAGTGGGAAGGCCGGGGAGGCCGGGAAGGTAAGAGATCAACCGAAGGACTCGTATGCATGCATATAAGCATAACCAATGGACATAAGACACTGGGGGGTAGGGGAGGCCAGGGGAAGGTCAAGGGCGGGGAAAAAAGGAGACATATGTAATACTCTTTGTAATACTTTAAGCAATAAAACAATTTTTAAAAAGAATAATAAAGATGCTTGATTAATAAGTAAATCTATAAGGGAGAAATAAGGAAACAAAGAGGGGACAATAAAAAATAATTATTAAACCTGGCTGGTGTGGCTCAGTGGTTGAGCATCCACTCATGAACCAGGAGGTCACAGTTCAATTCCAGGTCAAGGCACATGCCTGTGTTGTGGGCTCAATAGCCAGTAGGGAGCATGTAGGAAGCAGCTGATCCATGATTCTCTCTTATAATTGATGTTTCTATCTCTCTTCCTCTCCCTTCCTCTCTCTGAAATCAATAAAAACATAAAAAGGAAATTACTAAGATGATAGTTTAAAACTATGTCAGTTATTTCATTAAATGCCAATGAACCAATACTCACATGAAAAGACAAAAATATTAGATTAGATTAAAAACACAAGTATATGCTGATTATAAAAACATGTTTTAAATATAACATTACAGATAAGATGAAAGTAAATGGATAGAACAGATACTGAGCATGATCTAACCAATGTAAAGCTAGGGTAGATAAATTATCAACAGATAAGGAAAACTTTAAGAAAAGTAAATTATCAGAGATAAAGATGAATACTTCTTAATGATAAAAACATTAATTCAATAGGAAAATATAACTATCGTATATTTCATGCACTGATTAGTATAGCTTAGAAATATGTAAAGAAAAAGTGACAGAACTAAAGGAGAAATAGTTAAACACACAATCATACTAGTAGTTAGAGGTTTTAACATTTTTCTGAGACTATTACAGCAGACACAAAATCAGTAAGGATGTAAAAGATTCAACTTGACCTATCCTATATAATAAAAGGGTAATATGCAAATTGACCCTAACAGCAGAACGACTGGGAATGATTGGTCACTATGACACACACTGACCACCAGGGGGCAGATGCTCAATGCAGGAGCTGCCCCCCGGTGGTCAGTGAGCTCCCACATGGGGAGCTCTGTTCAGCCACAAGCTAGGCTGATGGCTGCCAGCACAGCAGTGGTGGTGGGAGGCTCTCCCCACTCCTCAGCAGCGCTAAGGATGTCCGACTGCAGCTTAGGCCTGCTCCCTGCTGGCAAGTGGACATCCCCCGAGGGCTCCTGGGCTGCCAGAGGGATGTCTGACTGCCAGCTTAGGCCTGATCCCCTGGGAAGCAGGCCTAAGCCAGCAGGTGGACATCCCCTAAGGTCCCAGACTGCAAGAGGGTACAGGCTGGGCTGAGGGACCCCCCTCCCCCGAGTGCACAAATTTTTGTGCACCAGGCCTCTAGTCTATAATAATAAAAGTGTAATATGCTAATTAGACCAAACAGCTGAACAACCTTTTGTACATCATTCCAGACATCCTTCCAGATGACCTTCCTGTTGAAGCTACAGCAATGGGGGCCGAGGCAGAGGTGGCCACAGCGGCGGGCAGGGGCTGAGGCAGAAGTGGTTAGGGGTGATGAGGCAAGCAGGTGAGCAATTAGGGGTGATCAGGCAGGCAGGTGAGCAGTTAGGGGCGATCAGGCAGGCATGCAGAGTGGTTAGGGGTGATCAGGCAGGCAGGTGAGTGGTTAGGGGCAATCAGGCAAACAGGCAGAATGGTTAGGGGCAATCAGGCAGGCAAGTGGTTAGGAGCCATCAGGCAGGCAGGTGAGCAGTTAGGGGTGATCAGGCAGGCAGACGAGTGGTTAGGGGCAATCAGGCAGGCAGGCAGAGTGGTTAGGGGTGATCAGGCAAGCAGGCAGAGTGGTTAGGGGCGATCAGGCAGGCAGGCAGGTAGGCAAGCAGTTAGGAGCCAGCAGTCCCAGATTGCGAGAGGGATGTCCGACTGCCAGTTTAAGCCTGATCCCACAGGGATCTCTGTGGGATCAGTCCTAAACCGGCAGTCAGACATCCCTTGAGGGGTCCCGGATTGCGAGAGGGTGCAGGCCAGGCTGAGGGAACCCCCCCCCCACCCCCCATGCACGAATTTCATGCACCAGCCTCTAGTTTAATATAATGATGTACATATAACATATAATATATATACATACACATATAATATACATAATGTTGCAAACATTAATAGCAGAATATAATATTTTTCTTGGCTTAAGGAACATGTATCAACAAAGACCATATTCTGAGCCATACAGCAAGCCTCAACAAATTTCAAAAGACTGAAATCATATGCAGTATGTACTCTGACCACAGTGGAATTAAACTAGAAATTAAGAAGAGAAAGATAAATGAAAGATCTACATATATTTAGAAGGTAAAAAACATATTTCTAAATAATATGTAGGTAAAATGAAAACTAGAAAGGAAATTAGAAATATGTTGGATAAATATCCCACATATCAAAACCTATGGGTTTTAGCTAAAGCAATGTTCAGAGGAAAGTATGCAGCTTTAACTGCATATATCAGAAGAGCAGAAAGATTGAAAATCAACAATTTAAGTCTCTATTTCAAGAAGATACTAAATGATTATCAAACATAAACCAAATATGCCTGGGAGAAATGCATATATTAAAAAGGCAGAAATGTTAAAAACTGAATGCTCTATTAAAAAAAAAAACTATTGATTTTTAGAGAGTGAGGAAGGAGAGAGAGAGAGAGAGAGAGAGAGAGAGAGAGAGAGAGATGATAGATTTGTTGTTCCACTTATTCATGCGTTCATTGGATGATTCTTGTATGTGCCCTGACCTGGGATGGAACCCAAAACCTTGGCGTATCAGGACAACTCTCAAATCAACTGACCTACCCAGCCAGGGCAGAAAATTTATGCTCTAAATAGAAGAATGGAAGTTATGAAGTAAGAGCAAAAATCAATGACATGAAAAAAATAAAACAACACACGATAAAGAAAATCAAGACAAAGGTTCATATTTTGAAGTCTCATAAAATTAACAAGCACCTGCCAGACCGAAACTCCAGGGCAAGAAGCTCCTCTGCGGACTGAAGGGTCCCGGGTTCGATTCCGGTCAAGGGCATGTACCTTGGTTGCAGGCACATCCCCAGTGGAAACTCATTGTTTTGGTTGATTTTTCTTTGTTAAATGACATTTGAATATATAAAATAAATATCAAAAATATAAGTCTTTGTTTTACTATGGTTGCAAATATCAAAAAATTTCTATATGTGACAGGGCACCAGAGTTAAGTTAGGGTTTTTCAAAATGCTGACAAGCCGAGCTCAAAAGGTTCGCCATCACTGCCCTATATCAACCCCTGACATGGATGTTACACAAAGAAAAATCACAGATCAATAGCTCTCATAAATCCTCGATAAAATATCAACAATTTGAATACAGTGATACTTAAAAAAATAATAGAGCAGACCAAGTAGGGTGCATTCCAGGAATAAAGAAATGTATTGAAAATAAATCAATATAATTCGCTATAATAATTGAGTAAAGAATAAGACCATATGATCATCTCAAATAATGCCTCAAAAAGCTTTTGTAAAATTCATCACCTAACTATGATTTAAAAAAACAACAACAAACTCTCAAAAAAAAAGAAATTTTTAAAAAATTGATAAAGTATCTACAGTCAATACTATAAGTAATGGTGAAATATTGAATGTTCCCTTTCTGAATTTGATAAAACAAGGATACTCACCAACACGACTTCATTTGACATTGCACTACAAGGCCTAGTCAGAGTGACAAGCAAGACAGAGGAACCATAGTTATAAATATCAGGAAGAATAAACAGAACTGTGAATTCCTCTCACATGATAAGAGTATATGTGTAAATATTCAAAACTCTATAGATAAAATATTATAACTTATAGTGTTTATCAAGGTCACTGAATATAAAATCAACATACAAAGGTATTGTATTTCTCTACTAACAATAAACAATTAGAAAATGAAATTAAAGGGAACAATAACATTTAGAAACATCAAAAACATTTTAAAAACCCATTAATAACTCTAATTTAAAATGTGCAATTCTTATACACACAATTGTACAAAACATTGCGAAGAAAATTAAGACTTAAACAAATGTTCATGGATTGGAAGATGAATATTATTAAGATGACAATGTTCTAAATTCAACTCCCCATAAATAGACAAGTCTCTACAAATTAAATCCAATGCTGTGTAAAATTCCAACAGATTCTCTGTAGAAACTGCCAAGATAGATTTTAAAATTTTACACAAAACAGCAAAGGGCCAAGAAGAGTCAAGACAATTTTGGGGGGAAAACTCCCAGAACAAAATAACAAATCAGAGATATTACTCTCCTTGGTATCAAGATTTCTTATAAAGCTATAGTAGTTTGTAAATGTGGTATTTATACAAGAACAGACAAAGAAACCAATGGGACAAACCAAACATACTCACACAAAAAGACCACTGGTTTACAATAAAGTTGCGGTTTTAATGTAGTGGTAAACAATTAGCCATTTCAAACATGGTACTGGGTCACGTGGCTACATTAAGGAAAAGTCTTGAGCTTGGGCCTCCAACACCACAGGCAAAACAGTCAGTTCTGGGTGGATTGTAAGCCTGAATGAAAAAGGCAAAACAGGAAAGGTTCTCTAAAAAAAGTAGAATATCTTTATGACCCTTGGGTTAGGCAAAGCTTCCTTAAACTGGAATGCAAACCAATAAAGAAAAGATGGAAGAACTTGCCTTTATTAAAATGAACAATTAAGGACACTATGTAGAGATTGTAAAGATCAAGCCACAGACTAGGAGTAGATATTTGCAACCATATATTTGATAAAGATAAGTATTAAAATATAGTTTAACTTCTACAAGTTAATAAGAGAAAGACAGACAGGTCCTTTTTAAGAATGGGAAAGAGTTTACAAAAAAAGGATATCCAAAAGGCCTATACTTTTCCTGAAAAAAAAAAAAAAAAGAGAGAGCTCAACATCATTAGTCATGGGGAAAACAGAAACCATTGGGAGATACCTACACACACTTAGAGGAAGAGCTAACGTCAGACAGACTGCCAATACCAAGCATTGGAGAGCATGTGGCACAGCCAGACTCCCCTGCACGCCGGTGGGTGTGTAAATCGGTACAGCTATGTATACTTTAAAACTATGTGTACACGAAACATATCACTGTCCCATGGCCCAGAAATCCCAATCAGAGCTAAATCCCAACATGTGCACGCTTTTCACTAAAAGGCAAGTAGGAAATGCTCATAGCAGCTTTATACGTGGTAGCCCCACAGTGTCAGCACCCCAAAGGCCCAGCAGTAGTAGAAAGGATCAAGTGTGGGATAAAGTGTGTACAGCAATTCAAACAGCAAACCCCAGATACATGCAACATATATGAACCTTAACACACTGATCGTAAGAGTGCATAATACCCTTTTATGGAGTTTGAGAACAAGGCAACATGACTACATGGTGAGGGAAGTCAGCACTATGGCGTTAGTGAGCGGGACTTGATTTGCTTAGGGGCCAAAGATGTTCTGTTTTGGTCTGGGTAGTGGTTACTCTATTACACATGAGTGGTTACACATGAAAAATTTATCAGACTTAAGACTTACACCCTTTACTGCATGCACTTTATAGCTCAATTATTTAAAAACTGTTTACAAAGAAGTCTTCATTTTTGAAATGCCCACCTCTACACTTTCCCCAAACTTCCTTTTGAATCCAGCTTTTGAAGTGCTTGTCTGTGCTTTTTTTGCTCAGTTTAACTCTGCTAAATGCTAGTGGACTCTATCCCTCCTACCCCTCACCAATCCACACCTTGTTTGTTGGAATCCATCTCTGTCCAAGGCCACTGCTGGCACAGGTATGCAGCCTTCCCAGGTGTAGACGGTTCTGGATCTAGAAGGATTTAGCACTTTGCTGTCACCTTTTTGCAATTCTGAATTTTCTGAACAGGAGCCTCCAGTTCCATTTCACACCGGGCCCTGCAAATTATGTAGATGGTCCTACTCCTAGGCCTTGTCATTTTGAAATGGCTTACAGATTAGTTCAGAGGTTTCAACCTTGGTTGCACTTTGGAACAACCTGGATCCTGGAGATTCTGAGTGACTGGATGGGGGTGGAGCCCAAGCTCCCAGGTGACTCTAATGCTCAGCCAAAGCATCTCCTTGGAGAGGTAGTGCCGCATGAGTGGTTTGCAAAGCATCTGGAGGGTTAGAGGATGGAGAGATCACACTCAGCTCGGTGGCCAGAGGACTCTGTGGAAGAGGTGAAACCCTGATTGAGTTTATGGGTAGGAACCAAACGTAGGTGCTACAGGGAAGGGCACGCTGCGGCCGAGGACTACGCCCCCTGTGGGAAGTGCTACCCACAGCCTCCTCCTTCCCCAGCTGACGTTCTTATGCTCTCATCAGCCAGTGAAATTCCATCAAGTCCTTCTTGTAATGAAGATATAAAGTGGATGGAGGATAAGGGATGGGCACAGCCACCAGCTGGTTTTGAAAAGAGAAGGGCACAGTGTCTAAGTTGAGTGTGGATATCTGGCAAAGTGTCGAGGGAGGAGTGCTGGGCTGGATGTCAGAACACAGAGCTTCTAATTCTCATCCTGTGCCCGGCTACTTCACAGGGCACTTGCTCATTCTCTGAGACTGTTTCTCATCCAAAAATTAGGTTGATTTTAAGTCTAAGTAATCCATTGCCAACACACCATAATTGCATGTTTATGTCATATCTCAGATATATATCTTGTCTTACAAAGTTATATGTTGTAGATTATTTAATTCATTTTATTATTTTAAATGCTCACCTGAGGATATGTTTTGATTGATTTTAGAGAGTGAGAGAAACATTGATGTGAGAGATGAACACCAATTGGTTGCCTCCCGTACACGACCTGATGGGGGATAGAACTTGCATCTTAGGTATGTGCCCTGACTGGAAACCAAACCCACAACCTTTGGTGTATGGGATGATGCTCCAACCAACTGAGCCATCGGTCAGGGAGGTTGTAGGTTATTTTTTTTTAAATATATTTTTATTGATTTTTTTACAGAGAGGAAGGGAGAGAGATAGAGAGTTAGAAACATCGATGAGAGAGAAACATCTATCAGCTGCCTCCTGCACACCTCCGGGGGATAGAACTTGCATCTTAGGTATGTGCCCTGACTGGAAATCAAACCCACAACCTTTGGTGTATGGGTTGATGCTCCAACCAACTGAGCCATTGGTCAGGGAGGTTGTAGGTTATTTTTATAGATCAGAAATTGTAAAGCAGAGGTCCATGGACAGGATCCAGACAGTACACATTTTTTTAGTCTGAATAATATTGTTAAAAAATACCTTGCCAACCTTATGCAACTTTACATAAAATTGTATATTTAGTCCCTCTTGAAGCAGATCTGTCCACAGTGGACCTTTGAGCATTCCTGAAGACATCGGCACCAAGGAGGGCGCGCACTTGCCAACTTCCCCTGGTCCCCACCACTCCCTGCTGTACCCTGATTGGCTTGATTGATTTACACGACCATCCAGACCCCTTGTGAGGGTGCCTATTTCCATTATGGGGCTGGTACCTTGTGAGGCCCCTGGGAGGACTTCTTCAGGAGAGTACTCATTCACAGGCCTGCTTCTTGCTGGCTTAAAGTTAGAATGTGTTAGAAATGACAGGCGAATGAGTATTAGATGTTCTTCTATTCTCTCATGTGTCTTTTCTGACTGTAACCTTGGAGCATTTCTCTGATTTCCAGCCTCAACGAGGATGAGCTCTCTCTACATATTTTCGGTTCCAAGAAAACAAATGAGACTTGCAGTTGGGTGTTCTAAAGGAATGTGTGTTTCTATCCGTCTTCCTGGAATCGACTGCATTCTTTAGGCCCTCGGAGTCTTCTGAACACACAGGCCAATCATCCTGAAGTTATTTTTCTAACCACAATCATTCAAATCCTGTTTTGTGTTCCCTTTACTTTCCAAGTATTTGATTTGAGTCACGTCAGTTTTATGTGGGGCAGCAAAGCCTTTTCTGGTCAAGAGTGTTTTCCTCGGCTGTGGTCTGAGGCCGTCTGGCGGGGCCTGAGGTCCGTGCGTGGCCTCGGCGTTCAGCCCCTATGACACCACCTGCCAGGACCGCGCTCTCCCTGCCTCCAGCCCGAGGCCCTGCTTGACGTGGCATGTGGATGAGCGAGAGAAACCGGACTGTCCAGTCTCTGGTGTCATGAAATCGGCCCAATGGTTCTTCTCCCATGTTGGACGCGACTCACTCCTCAAGGCCTCCACGTTGCCTGTGCAGCAGAAGTCATCATTAGCAGAGAGGCCTTGACTGGGCAGGACTTAAAGTCCGAGTCTGCCATACGGTTAGTGACTGGCACCCTCATGCTTCATTTGTGCTTTGATAAGAAGTAGGCCCTGCATCCAAGTCTAAAGTGAACCTGGCAAACTCAGTTTTGTGATTAGAAGTTCATGGAACATGAGAAACTATTAACAAACAGAGGAACATTGTGGTCAGTGGCCTATTCCAGGAAGAGAATGCAGTGTCCTCTAAACTACGCTGACCAAATCACCACCACGCAGCCGGAGGCTCCAGAACTCATCAATTACCCCTCCTGTCACCTTCAGCCAGAGGGTTAGAGGGAGGGCAAGGCTCTTTCTTCTACCTTCACTTCTTCTTATGAATATAAATCCTCTGCCCCAAAAGTAGAGACCTCTTACCAAGAAAAGCTTTAAAAGTAACAGGAAAATAAAAACAAGAGGTGCTTAGCCCATGCCGGGGAAGGAGTAGAGAGGTGAAAAGTAGATCCAGGACACAGCGAGCCTGCTCCCTGGGGTCTTTCTCTCTGATGATCTTCTCACTAGCTCCCCATCAAGTCTGCACTTACAGTGAGGCTATATTTCTGCTTTTCCAATGAGGAAAGCTGCTGCAGACCTCTTTCTGTTAAGCCATTTGGCAAAATTCGCAGGTTACTGATATCAGTCATTGAAGTGAAGTCTCTTGAAATAGGCTTTTGGGACTCTGGGCACCGATGCTCTCCAAGCTCAGTGACACACAGCTAAGTGCGCACAAAAATAGACAGGTGTGAGCAGTCGGTCTGCATTTGCCCTGACACATGCTCACCACCTCCTCGCAGCTGTCAGCTCCTCTGTCCTTTGATGTCCCACCTCCTCCCTATTATCCACCTCCCTCTTAACTCCACTTGCTTTCCTCCTTATAGTGGAACCACTGGGCAAGGGACACTGAAACACGGCCATCAGGTTTCTCATTACTTACCATTTGGAAGGCTAAGGCACATCAGATATTTACTCATTAGAAAAATGACACAGGTGTGTATGTATGCTGGCTCTACATGTACAACCAACCTGAGATTGGGATAGGTACAATATAGCAGAACCCTCCAGCAAGTAAGAGCTCTTAAACTTGAATGTTTTACGGTAGCTGTTTGTTACCATTGCTGTTGTTTTTCAGGGACTCTGATATTGCTCTCTCCCTCCTCATTTCTGAGCAGATATTAAAGAAACCCTCATCTGGCCAGCATTCTGGTCTCACCAGGATCATCACAGCCTGCTGGGCAGACTGTGCACTGCTCAAGACCAGAGGGCCTCACTCCCTGACTATCAGGTAAACAGTGTCCCCGGGAGTCATGCAATGCGGCAACCCTCTCACCCATGATTTCCTTGATCTCTTCTCCCCAATTCTTTCTGTTCTATAGATCCTGATAGGGTGATAATGGTTAGGTGGAAATGGCGAGCACTTCAAATAAGGAAAGTCTGAACAGGAAGAAACTTTCTTGCTTCTTCCTTCTGACCTATTTCATACTGTTTTTGTTACCCATGCTTTTGCTTTAATTGATCTAAGAAGTAATTGGTCTTATTCTAGAACATTTGAGAACTCACTCAGAGCTGTTGGCAAAAGTGAGTACTCCCTTGTAGCCAAACTTTCTTCCCTCACCTGGTCCCCTTCTATTCATCTACTTGAGAGAGATAAGGATATAGAGGCCATTGGCTGTGAAGAAAGACTCCCGAGATTCTGACTTTGGTGGAGCTGAAATCAATGTTATTTGAAGACTCCGGAAATTGGAAGGGATCTTAGAGGTCATCTACCTCAAGCTTGCACCCAGTGAAGGAATCCCATTCCTCTTGATTACTCCAGTGATTACTCGTCATCCTGCTCCAATCTGCATTGATTACATTCTGCTGCAGAAGACTTTCCCTTCACTTTCATCTTGAGAATTTCTTTCCCTCTCTCCTGGGTTGGATCTCTTTATCCATAGAGCCCATGCCTTCCTCTTTCTTGGAACATTTACTCATTTTGGTGCAACACATTTCTCACATAGCTTCTTGAGAAAGAGTCCATAGGCAGTAAAATCTTTGAGACCTTGAGTGCCTACTATTTGGCTGGGAATGGAATTCTAAGATGGAAATAATTTTCCCTCAGGATCTTGAAGATATTTTTTCATTGTCTTCAAAGTTCCAGTTTTCTGTTGAGAAATGCAGTGCCATCCTCATCTGGGTCCACTGAATGTTGCCTGGCTGATTTTTCTTTTTTTCTTTTTGGAAGTGTTTAGGATTTCTTTTTGTCCTCAGGTTTCGAAAGTTTACAAGGAAGAGTCTTGGTTTAAACCGTTTAGGGTTCTTTCAGTCTTAAAATATGTTTACTTCAATTCTGGTAAAATTTCTTGTGTTAGCTCTTTGATTATTTTTTCTGTTTACTCCATTTACTCTGTTTGCTCTCTCTTATTATCTTGAATGGATTCACTATATTTTTACTTTTTTATTTCCCATTGTTCCTCCTTTTAGTTTTATTATTATTTTTTATGAGCTTTATCAAATTTGTAACTTTCAACCATTCTAACTAATTGTTCATTTTTGCTACCACAAGTTAGCTTTTAGAGCTCTGTGTTGGTCTTTGCGTGCTCCTTTTTACTCAATTCTGTTCTTTTTGCACAAATACAATATCTTCCCTTATCTCTCAAACTTTAATTTTAGTCATTTTTCAAACTGTCCTCCTAGTTCTCTATTTCTCTCTTTCTTATCAGCTTGTTTTCCTGTTTGGTTTAGTTTCTGCCTTTTATGTCAGAGATTTCTCTTAAGTCTACATGCAAAAATTTTAAGAGTTCAGAAGGCTTAGTTAAATCCCCTATATTCCTCAGCACAATCAGCTATTTCTTATTTTATATGAGCCAAAATCAACTTTGAAAAAGAAAACTAAATCCATTTTTGATCCATTGTAATTCAATCTTAATTGAGTTTTAAATGTCTGGTACTACATTTAAAAAGCATGTTATGTACTCATCTACTGATGGGCACTTGGCCTATTTCTAGATCTTAGCTATTGTAAATTGTGCTGCTATGAACATAGGGGTGCATACATTCTTTCTGATTGGTGTTTTGGGTCTCTTAGTATATATTTCTAGAAGTGAAATCACTGGGTTAAATGGCAGTTCTATTTTTAATTTTTTGAGGAAACTCCACACTGTTTTCCATAATGGCTACATCAGTCTGCATTCCCACCAGCAATGTACTAGGGTTCCCTTTTCTCCACAGCCTCACCAGCACTTGTCATTGGTTGATGGTAGCCATTCTGACAAGTGTGAGATGGTACTTCATTGTCACTTTATTTTGCATCTCTCTGATGATCAGTGACTTTGAACATTTTTTTCATATGTCCCTTTGCCGTCTGTATGTTCCTTTTGGAGAAGTGTCTATTTAGGTCCTTTGCCCATTTTTTAATTGGATTGTTTATCTTCCTTTTGTTAAGTTGTATGAGTTCCTTATATATTTTGGATTCTAACCCCTTATCAGATGTATCATTGCCAAATATGTTCTCCCATACAGTGGGCTCACTTTTCATTTTGTTGATGGTGTCTTTTGCTGTGCAGAAGCTTTTTATTTTTATGTAGTCCCATTTGATTATTTTCTTCTTAGCTTCCTTTGCCCTAGGACCGCAGTCGGCAAACTGCGGCTCGCGAGCCACATGCGGCTCTTTGGCCCCTTGAGTGTGGCTCTTCCTAAGCCTTAGGAGTACCCTAATTAAGTTAATAACAATGTACCTACCTATATAGTTTAAGTTTAAAAAATTTGGCTCTCAAAAGAAATTTCAATCGTTGTACTATTGATATCTGGCTCTGTTGACTAATGAGTTTGCTGACCATGGCCCTAGGAGATGTATCCATGAACATATTGGTAGGAGAGATGTCTGAGATTTTGCTGCCTATGGTTTCTTCTGGGATTTTTATGGTTTCACAACTGACATTTAAGTCTTTTATTCATTTTGAGTTTATTCTTGTATATGCTGTAAGTTGGTCGTCAATTGTTAATTTTGTATGTATCTGTCCAACACTATGCAGCAGTAAAAAAGAAGGACCTCTTACCTTTTGAAACAGCATGGAGGGACCTGGAGAGTATTGTGCTAAGTGAAATAAGCCAGTCAGAGAAAGACAAGTACCACATGATCTCACTCATATGTGGAAGCTAATGAACAAAATAAACTCACAAACAAAATAGATCCAGAGACATGGGAGCAGGGAACAGACTGTCGAATCTCAGTGGGAAAGGGGTGGGAGCGGGGTGGGTGGGAAGAGATCAACCAAAGACCTTGTATGTACATATGCAAAACCCATGGACACAGACCATAGGGTGGTGGGGGCCTGGGGTGGAGGGTGGAGGGGGGTTAGGAGAGGTCAATGGGGGAATAAAAGGGGGACATATGTAATACTTTCAACAATAACGATTATTAAAAAGCATAGTATGAATCATAACTTCCATTTTAAAAAGTCTGATACTAGACTTTTAAAATGTTCTTAAAAATAAATGTTCCTGGTTGAACTTTGTGTAACATTTCAGTTTCTCTTGCCGGAGATCATCTTGGAAGAAAGTATGATGTTTGTCACGTGGAAAAGAAGTACAGAGAGGGAACTGGGAGAGGAGGGAAGCGGCTGGTGGGAGAGGCTGAGGAATGAGCTGCAGAAGTGAGGGAGGGAGCAGTCTGCCTGGACTGGAAGGCTTATCCCTGTCGCATGTAGGACTGGGGGGACAGCTGGCATCATGGAACATTTGTGACGTGTAAGCTCTTTACAAAGATTATCTTGTCTAATCTTTACAATTTTATGATTATTTTTTCAGATGAGAAAATAGGCTCAGGGAGGTGCAGTAAAATGCCTAATGTTACAGAGAAGCCGTAGGTGACAGAACTGGCCCTCAAGCCTGGTTTTGCCCAGGGGTTCCTGGACGGACTTCCAGCCGGCGGCTGCAGAGGAAAGCTGGACATAGAGCTACAGCATGGAGGTAACTATGATTCCTGACTGAGAAGCGTGTTTCCACACCAGCTTTCCACAGTCTGTTGGTATAACACACTCTTTCTATTTCAGATGCAGTTTTAACTGTGATTGCGCTTGAACTCTCTCCTAAGACAGGCGGCAGCTTTCCACCGCCTGCTATCCATGGCGTGGCTCTCCCCATCCCCGCTGCACGGGCTCCTCCTGAGCCGCTGGCCGGGGTCTCGCTCGCTGCCTTGCTGAGGGGGCTTCAGAGGCCATGAGCTGAGAGTGAAGCCCCTTCAGACCACGGGGCGTGTGTGTGGAGACTGGAAACTCGTCAAGGATTCCCTTCTGCACTCAAAGAAGTGAGGTATGGAAATTAAAGCCCCTTTGGGGTACGGCGCTGGCGCTATTGGCAATGCCAGGGGAGAGGAGAAACCCACAGGATTTTCAGCTGCTTTGTGCCTGTGAGTGACCAGGTGACAGCGGTTTCTGTCACACGTCCACAGACTCAGGTTTGACAATGGCACCCGAGCTGAGATCAGAGCTCCTGAGTCACCAACGGCAGGTGACTAGCTGCAAGGAGAGCAGTGGCCCCTCCCCCTGGTTCAGTGACGGTAAGACTCCCTTTCTTGCACTAAAAAATTAGCCCACTGAGGCCTTATTTTGAAGTTTTTAAATTACAACACAGAGTGACCTTTACTGTCCTCTGGTCTGCCAGCTCCTGCAGGGCCGCCGCCTGCTCCCTCCTCTGGGCAGAGATTCTGGAAAGCCTGGGGGTCTGCATGCGGGCTCCCCTGGAGGGCAGACCTGCGGCCTCTCAGGGAAGCTTAGATTGTTTCTTCCTCCATGTTCAACTTTCACTCAAGAGAATCTGAAGGCCCACGCTTCTGGGGAAGGGTTTGCAGTTATAATCGGGGGTCCCCTTCTCTGCAGCTCCTGCAACAACAAAGAAAGCTCCGCCCTCTCTGGAGGGGCAAATGGACGGGGCCTGACCCGGCTGGCAGCGGGCCCAGAGGGAGGTGAGGCCTTGGCTGCGATCCTTATAGTCAGCGGCCTCTCCAAACAGAGGCGAGCATGCTATCTCCAGCTGCACGCTAACAGCGCTCTGGGGAAAGCACAGTTTCCAGTGGCCTTTTGATAAACACATTCTTGGAACGGGCAGCCGCTACCTACCGAGGGACCCCGGGGAAGATATTTTGAGCAGGTCCGAGGCAGCAGGGTACAGGCCGTCTGTACTCGCTGTGCCGGTTTGAAGTGCTCTATTAATTGTCAGGAGTGACGCGGTACATCCACCCAGCAGTTTGGGGCAATATCTGTATAAGCATCTAATTTTTACCCAGGTGGGGAGCTGGAGCCCAGGACGTGGAACTCTCGTGGCCGTTTCTCAGGCATGACCTTCCCTGCTGCCTCACCCCCCTGGCTGTGGGACTGAGAAGGCTGCCACCTCTTCCTCAGCCCCCAGCTCTGGGTTCTGCCCTGTCACCTTTCACTTGTTCTTTTGTCTGAACTGTCCCGCACAGGACCAGGCTTTCCCCGAGTGAGGGGATCTGAGACGTGGTTTACACAATGTGTGAACTGCATGTCCCGGTTACACATTAGCCGGAACACTTGGTGTGTGCGTGTGCATGTGCGTGTGCATGTGCGTGTGTGTGTGTGTGTGTGTGTGTGTGTGTGTGTGTGATCTCAAAGGCACTGTTGTCTGCTTGACGGTCTTGGGCAGGGTGTTCTTCCTGCATCATATTCCTACCCTTGAGGTTTAGATGCTTCTCTCAGCCCCCAAACCCCTGGATACCTGGGGGTCTTTCCACTGGACCTTCGATTATCCTTCCAGTGCAGGGTAAGTGAGTCCCCTAGAGCTCTTTTATGTCTTCATCCTCCTGGTATTTCCTGAAAAAGTCCCAGGAAAATTCCGGAACTCCTGGTATTTCCTGAAAAAGTCCCAGGAAAATTCCGGAACTAACTTTACCATTATTATGAGTCCATACCCCCCACTCAGCCCAAGCCCGGCCTGAAGGGAGCCTCCATCACCATGTACAGCTGGGTGACACCTGTCTTCCTGCTCCGCTGCCCTCTCCTCTGCACCCTTCCCATCGATTTTGCTTTTCATGCAATGATGTTGAACCATATAAAAATTGGGAATTTCATGTGGTTCAACCTAACATTTCTGTCAACAGTTGCACTAGCTCTAGAATTCTCTCCCAACTTCCATTTTAGATCTCTCTCTCTCTCTCTCTCTCTCTCTCTCTCTCTCTCTCTCTCTCACACACACACACACACACACACACACACACTCACACTCGCGTACACATGCACCACATTCTCTTTTCCTAAGAAATAATGTTTTGGGGAAATTATCTCAAATAAGCAATAGAAACCATAACTTAATTGTGTTTTACTTCTGTCCACTCCTCCCCAAGCCAAGTGATAAACACCCTCAAATCCGAATACGGCAGTGTAATGTCCCATTGTGGCCTCAGAGATCATAAAGCAAATGATTCTGTTTCTCCCGGAAGTTTAGACACGTAAGGAAGGCACAGAGAGATGTGCCTTGATATATTGAGTGTATTTTCAATTTTTACAAGAGTTTTTCAGGGAAGATATTTTAAAGTCTCACATGAGGAACACACAGGAGATCACTGACTTAAGGGGTCCGCGAGGACCCACATGAGAGCATCTCAAAGGCAGTGTGCGCCTTTACTGCTCCCGCACCCACCGGCAGACAGGAGCACAGGAGCTCTGAATGTGGGCGTGGCCGACGGAGCAGCACAGGAATAGCTGCTGGCTCCCTCCTGGGGAGGTGCTTTTCTTGTCGAGTCTGTACTCTTGAGGGTTCTGAAATGGAAACAGAAGGGGAGGGCATGCTATCAGGGAACACAATGAAGGTCTTTTCCGAATTGTCCAGAGAAGACTGGGCAGTAGGGAGAGGCCTGGACTGCGAGGTGTCCAGCTGTGCCCAAGGGGGGACCAGGAGCTGTGCCCCGGCCTCTCAGTTTCGTCCTCTGGAGTTTGGGTTGATCATGCAGCTGCCACAGGGCTAGTGATATTGAGAGGGAATCACATGGGAACAGTTGGCCTCATTGGTTCCTGTTGAATCAAAACTCAGCCACAGTAGCTTCTCTATAAGGGGGAGGACAGACGGCTTAGGCAGCAACCTCAGGGCCTCAGGAAAGCGAGGCTGTGACACCCTGTGCCCTTGTTCTGCCCTCGGGCTGCTGGGGACTACCGGGCCCCCCTGATTGCTGCATGCCCGGCGGTCACTCACGGTTGGTTTGTCTGCAGCCGTGTGACTTGTGATCTGTTCTCAGGTAGGACCTGGTGATGGCTCTGGACTGTGCAGTCTAACCTTGGCTCCTGCTGGAGACCTTGGGACCTGAGGGGCGACACGGCCCTGAGTTGCTAAGTTTCCCCTGGGCCTCATCGGCGCCAGAGTCGGTGCTGCAGCAGCTGGCAACTTGGAAACACTGAGTGAGGACAGAAGCCCAAGCAAAGCTGCTCCCTTCAGCCAAAGGACCGAGACAGGAGACGCCTCACAAATGAAAAGATGGAAGAACATGTGCAATGCAAACATTAATGTTTAAAAAGCAAGATTACCATATTAGCAATGTAGATATCAAAGAAAAGAAAATGGCAAGGACAGGGAGATTTTTAAAAAATTATGGCCCTAACCGGTTTGGCTCAGTGGATAGAGAGTCAGCCTGTGGACTGAAAGGTCCCAGGTTGGATTCCGGTCAAGGGCATGTACCTTGCTTGTGGGCATATCCCCAGTGGGGGGCATGCAGGAGGCAGCTGATCGGTGTTTCTCTCTCATCGATGTTTCTAACTCTCTCTTCCTCTCCCTTCCTCTCTGTAAAAAATCAATAAAATATATTTTAAAAAAATTATGGTCAAAGGGTTAAAAGAGTTCATGCACCAGGCAACAGGGCTGCAAAATAATAAAGCAGAGATGGATACATCCGGAAGGAGAAATAGACAAATCCATGATTACAGTTAGAGACTCAACATCCCTCTCTCAACAACTGAAAGAACAACTGGGCAGAAAATGAGTCAGGAAACAGAAGAAATGAATAACACCCTCAACCAATAGGTCATATTTGACTTTTATGAAACATTCCATCCAACAACAGCAGAATACAATTTTAATTTAAAAAATGTTATTTATTACATTGTTTGGGATGACATTGGTCAACATGAACATATGGGTTTCAGGTGTGGGTTTCTATGTTACAAGATCTGCATATTGCACCATGTGCCCACCACCCAAAGTCAAGTCTTCTCCTGTCACCTCATATTAGGACCTCCTCTTCCTCCCGCCCTCTTCCCTCTGGAAACCACCACTCTGCTGCTTGTGTTAGTAAGTTTCAGTTTTATATCCCATATGTGAGTGAAATCATACGGTTCTTTGCTTTTTCTGACTGATCTATTTCACTTAGCATAATGTTCTCAAGGTCCATTCATGTGGCTATAAATGATGCTATTTCATCCTTTCTTATGGCTGAGTAGTATTCCATCATGTATATATACCACATCTTTACCCAGTTCTCTATTGCAGGGCACTTTGGCTGTTTCCAAGTTTTGGCCACTATGAATAATGCTGAAGTGAACATAGGGGTGCATATATCTTTGCGAATACATGATTTCGAATTTTTCGGGCATATACCCAGGAGTGGGATTGGTGGGTTATATGGTAGCTCTATTTTGAATTTTTTGAGGAATCGCCAGACTGCTTTCCATACTGGTTGTACCATCTACATTCTCACCAGCAGTGAATTAGGGTTACCTTTTCCCCACAATCTCTCCAACACTTGTTACTGCTTGTCTTATTGATAATGGCCACTCTAACAGGTGTGAGGTGGTATCTCATTATAGTTTTGATTTGTATTTCCCTGATTGCCAGTGAGGTTGAACATCTTTTCATGTATCTATTGGCTGTTTGTATGTCTTCTTGGGAGAGGTGTGTTTTCAGGTCCTCTGCCCACCTTTTTATTGGATTGTGTGTTTGTCTGGTGTTGAGTTTTATGAGTTCTTTATATATTTAGGAAATTAAACCTTTGTTGGAGCTACTGTTTGCAAACATCATCTCCCATCTGCTTGGCTGTCTGTTTGTTGTCCATTTATTTTGCTGTGCAGAAGCTCTTCAGTATGATATAGTCCCATTCATTTGTTTTTGCCTTTACCTCCCTTGCCTTTGGGGTCAAGTCCATAAAATGTTCTCTACGACCCAGGTCCATACATTTGATACCTATGTTTTCTTCTATGTAACTTATTGTTTGGGTCTTATGTTTAGGTCTTTGATCCATTTTGAATTAATTCTTGAACATGGGACAAACTGTAATCCAGTTTCATTCATTTGCATGTGGCTTTCCAGTATTCCCAGCACCATTTATTTTATTTATTTATTTTTTATTGTTTAAAGTCTTACATATGTCTCCTTTTTCCCCAATTAACCCACCCCTGGCCACTCCCACTCTTCAGGACAAGCCCCCACCGCCACAGTGCCTGTGTCCATTGGTTATGCTAATATGCATGCATACAAGTCCTTTGGTTGATCTCTTATCCCGCTCCCTCCCCTGCCCTCTTTCTGAGGTTGGACAGTCTGTTCAGTGTTTCTTTGTCTCTGGATCTATTTTTGTTCATCAGTTTGTGTTGTTCCTTATATCCCACATATGAGTGAGATCATGTGATATTTATCTTTCCCCGACTGGCTTATTTTGCTTAGCATAATGCTCTCCAGGTCCATCCATGCTGTTGCAAATGGTAAAATTTCCTTCTTTTTTATAGCAGCGTAGTATTCCATTGTGTAGATGTACCACAGTTTTTTAATCCACTCATCTGCTGATGGACACTTAGGCTGTTTCCAAATCTTAGCTATGGTAAATTGTCCTGCTATGAACATAGGGGTGCATATGTCCTTTCTGATTGGTATTTCTGGTTTCTTGGGATATATTCCCAGAGTGGGATTACTGGGTCAAATGGGAGTTCCATTTTTAATTTTTTGCGGAATCTCCATACTGTTTACCACAGTGGCTGCACCAGTCTGCATTCCCACCAGCAGTGCAGAAGGGTTCCTTTTTCTACACATCCTCGCCAGCACTTGTCATTTGTTGATTTGTTGATGATAGCCATTCTGACAGGGTGAGATGGAACCTCATTGTTGTTTTGATTTGCATCTCTCAGATGATTAGTGACTTTGAGCATGTTTTCATATGTCTCTTGGCCTTCTGTAAGTACTCTTTCAAAAAGTGTCTACTTAGGTCAGTGGTTCTCAACCTTGGCTGCACATTAGAATCACCTGGGAATCTTTTTAAAATCCTGATTTCTGGGCCTCATCCTCCAAAAATTCTGTTTCTTTGTTATGGGGTGAGGCCACAACATTAGTAACAAAGAAACAAAATTTCCGGAGGATGATGCCCAGAAATCAGGATTTTAAAAAGATTCCCAGGGGATTCTAATGTGCAGCCAAGGTTGAGAACCACTGAGTTAATTGAAAAGTATATGATAACTGCCAATGTGTTCCATTGAGTGCCAGGGTGCACCAAAGAATAAGTGCCTGCACTTCAGGAACTTACCCATCTACTTGGAAAGCCAATGAAATAAAAAGAATTAGCATATTGTGGTTAGACATTTATATAATTCATAACGTGATCCCCTGGTAAGTCTAGTACCCACCCTACATTTAAGTCTTTTATCCATTTTGAGTTTATTCTTGTGTATTCTTGTGTACGGCAGTCATGTTTCATTTTTTTTTGCACGTATCCGTTCAATTTTCCCAACACCATTTATTGAAGAGACTGTCTTTACTCCATGGTATGCTCTTGCCTCCTTTGTCAAATATTGAGTGTAATGGCTTGGGTCAATTTCTGGATTTTCTGTTCTGTTCCATTGATCTATGTGTCTGTTCTTGTGCCAGTACCAGGCTGTTTTGATTACAGTGGTTTTCTAGTATAGCTTGATATCTGGTATTTTTTTTAATTTTGTTTTATTGCTTAAAGTATTACAAAGAGTATATATATGTCTCATTTTTCCCCCCTTCTTGATATTCCCCCGGCTTCCCCTAGCCCCTAGTTTCTTATGTCCATTGGTGATATCTGGTATTTTGATCTCTCCAACTTTTTTCTTTTTTCTAAGGATTGCTGCAGGGACTTTTTGGGTTCTATATAAATTTTTGGAGTTCTAGATCTGTGAAACATACCTTTGGTATTGTGATAAGGATCTCATTGATTCTATAGATTGCTTTCAGTAGTATGGACATTTTAATGATATTGATTCTACCAATCCATGAACACAGTATAGTCTTTAAGATTCTTTCTTTGTCTTTAACATTTGCCATTTTAATTAAGATGTGCCTAAGTGAGGGTCTTTTTGGGGTCATCTTGATTGGGATTCTCTGTGTTTCCTGAACTTGAGTGACCTTTTCCTTCACCAGGTTAGGGAAATTTCCTGTCATTATTTCTTCAAACAGGTTCTCTAGTCCTTGCTCAGAGTTTTCTTCTTTTGGTACCCCTATGATGCAGATGTTGTTATGTTTAATGTTTTCCCAAAGCTCCCTTAAACTCTCCTCCTACTTTAAATTTTTTTTCTAATTGCTTCTCTAAATGTTTTTTATTTTCTACCTTGTCTTCTAATTTGCTGATTTGGTGTTCTGCTTCTTCCAGTCTACTGTTGATTCCTTCCAGGGCATTTTAAAAATTTCAGCTATGTCATTCTTCATTTCTGCTTGATTCTCATTCATTTTTTTATACTGCTGTAGTTTTCACTTAGTTCCATAATGTTCTCATTAAGTTGTTTGTAGTTCTCATTAAGCTGTTTGAGCACACTTATAACCATTACTTTGAATTCTGTATCTGACAATTGCATGCCTGCATATCATTTAGTTCCTTTTCTGGCAATTCCTCCTTTTCTTTCATTTGAGGGTTGTTTATTTGTCTCCCCATTTCTGCTGTCCCTTTATATTTATTTCTATGTATTAGATCAAACTGCTATGTCCCCCAACTTTCGTGGGGTAGTTTTATGTTGTAGGTGTTTTGAGGGACCCATTGGTGCAGTCTCTCAGATCTCCTGAGCTGGGTGCTCTGGGAATGCCTCTTGTATGAGTTATTTGGGTTCTTCTGTTGTAACTGGGTCTTGAATGTTGTCTCATTTGTGGATGGAATCCTCTCTCAGGCTGGCTGACTATGAGGCTCACCCCCAATCATGTCATGTGAGCTGTTGTGGTGGTGCTGACAGAACAGAACAACACAAAACAAAACAAGAAACAAAAGAAACAAAACAAAAACATACACAAGACCCCTACAACAACAACAACAAAAGCAACCACAACAGAAGGTAAAATTAGGGGAGAGAAAAGAAAGTAAGAATAATTGAAGAAATAAAAGGAAAAATACGAGGAGAAAAAAAGGGGAAGAAACAGAGATGAAATAAAGAAAATAAGGATGAAAATAGGGAAGGAACACAGTATAAAAGAGGAAGAAAAAAAGCAGATACGCTTAAAAATAAGAAAAGGAAAGCAGATGAGAAAGCAGGAGAAAAGTTTTTTTAAATGGATTAGGAAAAGGGAAGAGAAAAATTAGATCTATAAAAGAAACAATAGAGATGAAGATAATAAATCAATAAAGCAACTAGATAAAGAAGATACATTTTTTTAAAAAGTAAAAAGGGAGGGAAAAAGGGAAGTGGCACTTAACTCAGCAGAGCTCAGTGCCCCTGGGAGCTCCCTTTGGGTCCGGCTCTTCTGATGACTGCAGCTGACGGTTCGCCCTCCAGTTCTGGGCTGCCCGGGAGGTAGTCAGGTGCTAACCACTGTGAGAAACAGTCCTCGGTTAGCTTTCAGCAACCTGGAAGCTCCAACTGATCCACAGTTTGTGTCTGTTTCCACAGGACTTGGCTGCATTTGGGAGGGGCACACTGCACTCTAAGGCCAGTTTGTTAACAGCATGTGGGCCAGGGCTGGGCCAGCAAACTCCCCCAGGCTCCCCAGGCTCCTCTACCCACCTTCACCCGCCATCCAACTGTCAATCTTCATCACTCAGAAGTCTGCTTCTGCAAGGCTGTAGGCTGAATGGGAAGTCTAGACCTCTGGGTCTCCCAAGAGGGGGAGGTGCTGTTCAGATCTCAGAGGAAGTGGTGGTTGTGTTTCCCTGTCCAGAGCTCCTCCTCTGAGAGGGGCCCAGGATATTACTCTGTCCTTGGCTCTGCGGAGGTCCTTGAGTGCAGTCCCGTGGGATCGGCTGGACATCGGGGGTTTCAACCAGCTCTCCCGAGTGGGGAAAGCACAGCCAGGTTCCCTGGATACTGAGGGGGCAGGAGGGGGGTAATGAACAAATGAGGGACTGCTTTCCCACATCTCCCCCAATGCTTTCCACCCCAGCCTCCTCTTAGGCAACTCAAGTTCACACTCCCTCCCTCCACTGAAGGAAGCCTTGGGTGAGTAGCTGGGCTTTAAAAAAACAAAACAAATAACAAACAATCAATCAACAGAAACCTGAGGATGTTTCTCCGACTGGCTCTGGTCTCCAGGCAGCAGCCCTGCCACCTTCATGGCTGGATGGCAGGGGCCACGGGCTGGCTCTGGTGCTCTGGCTGTGGAGCCCAGACTGGGTTCCGGGCTCGGATTTTCTGAGGGGACAGGCCTCCCGTAGCTGAGAACCCCTCCTCACTCTCGGCCTGCTGCCTGTGGAACCTGGGTCAGCCCCCCTGCAACCAGGCCCTTCCTACCGTCTGCAGGTGTTTTCAGTCCTTCCTCCTCAGCGGGACCTCAGTTGGTAATTCGGGGTGAATATTCCCCAATTCCGTTTAATTTCCAGTCTGGCCCTGGGAGGAGGTGCAGTAAAGGCCTGCCTATTTGGCCACCATCTTCTCTCCTTGCATTACCGCAAGCTCTTACATTTTAATAAGAGAATTATTGAGGTGACGTCAGAGGAATGGCGACGTAAGGGTGCGTCTTTTCCTTTCCCTCTGACATTTAAACAAGTCAACCATCTGTACTTCAACAAAGAAGTCCCTGCTCAACCCGGATGCACGCCCGAGAGATCCGAAAACTAAGGTGCCTTCCTGGAATAAGGAGACGAGAAGGGAGGGAAGGGCAGACATGGCCAGCACAGACGCAGCATCCCCACAGCACAGTGTGTCTGCAGCGCAGTCAGGAACTCACAGCCCAGCCCGGGAAGCCAGCAGCAGTGGCCAGCACTTCCTTGTACTTCGGTCGGGAGGAACACAGAGATGCGGGTGCAGGCCAGGAGGGCAATCTGTGAGTGGCAAGCAGTGAGCTGCCAGCCCAGCGGCAAGAGAGGACATTGCCTGTCTGAGTTACGTGGTCACGCCTGCAAGCAGTGAGGGGTGCGGTGTCTGAATTGTGGGCACCCTACGAATAGGGTCTGCGTCGCGTGTGAGCGGCAAGAGCGGACACTGAGTCAGCTGAGTGAGCGGCTCCCCACGCTGGGCCTGGCGGTGGACTTTCAAAGTCCATCACAGAGCTCCCTGCCACGGGGCTAAAAATCTTACTATTGGGCGCCATCTACTGGAATAGAGTAGGAAGACTCCTCAGAGATCAACGTGAAAAGAACGGGACAGCAAATACCACCAAGAACCACTGTAAGGATGATGACCAGGAAGAAAGTGAAAACCCCCAGGAAGTAGGCTGGGGCGCATGGCCGGTCGGGCGCAGTCACCCTCCCAGCAGCTCCCTCCCAGCAGCTGAATTGCTGTCTTGTTGTTTGACCCCTATGAGGGCGATTTGCAGAATTTGATCTAAACACAAGAGGAAGTGAATCTGTAGAGACTGTGCAGAAACTAAAGAAAACCTTTGCCACTTTCCCCATTTCATCGCTTTTCACGCATCTCATTTTAGCAAACGTGAATACGTAAATTATCTTTTATGCCAAGTAGTCTTGATGGAAATCAATCAAAGATAAATATCTATTCATTTGGGCCTTACAAAAAGCAAGTCCATCTACCATGGTAATTTTGCACAATCCAGACTGGCTTAAATATAAAGTCCTTTAATGCTTAGCATACTTCCCACTTTGCTGATGATGTAAGGCAAATTTGGTCATTGGTTTTTTTAGGGTGTATTTGCTCCCTAATGAGTCCCATTAAGCCATCAAAATACAGACGCTGGGAATCCATGCTCTCACCTTTGTTCAGTAATCCCAGCAACCTGTATTTTATAGTTAACTGGCCAGGAGCACATGTGAACTTCAAGGCTGGCTTCCTTTTTTTTTAAATTTAATCTTTTTTTAAATATATATATTTTATTGATTTTTTACAGAGAGGAAGGGAGAGAGATAGAGAGTTAGAAACATCGATCAGCTGCCTCCTGCACATCTCCTACTGGGATGTGCCCTCAACCAAGGTATATACCCTTGACCGGAATCGAACCCGGGACCCTTCAGTCCGCAGGCCGACGCTCTATCCACTGAGCCAAACCGGTTTCTGCGAGGCTGGCTTCCTTGAGATGAAGGCTTATTCTCCCAAAGGCAGGCTCTGTGAGGCGGCCCTATGCCCCTGCCGCCCGTGGGTCGGGCAGACCTCACGAACAGGCACACGGCCTGGCCGCAAAGCCAGCTGGCTTCCTGGTCTCCTTTACAAAGCCGGCCTCTGGCCTATGTCTGGCCTCGAAGGAAGCGTGGCCTGCCCCTCACTGTTAGGTGCAGGGCCAGCTCCTCTCCCAGCTGCCGCCGTGTGCTTGCTCCTGAAGCAGACAAGCCGCCTCCAGGCAGGAGTCCTATTCCCAGCGATTATTTTTAGCTGAAAGCAGCACCGCCCCCAACTTTCCACATTTCTAAGGTGCTAGGCCATCTCCTGTCACTCCTGCTGCCCCTCACGTTCCTTTTCTGGGTTTGCTGCCCTGCCCTGGAGGGTCTTCCCTGCTCCCTTTCTCCAGGGCGTGGAGAGGGGCAGAGTCTCCCCGGTTCCAGGAGGCCTGGGGGCGGGGGCGGGGCTTCTGCTGTGAGGGGCCAGACGGAGGGGAGGCTGCATCACCACATCACTTGTGGGCACAGGTCCGTCTGCAGTGCCTCTCAGTGCCATCTGCTCTGTGTGCTCAGAAGACTGGCACTGCCTGCCTCTCCCATCTCCCAGGAGGGGCATGCTTCCGTCGGCCACCCACCCCTGCCAGCCCGCCCACCCCTGCCAGCCCACCCACCCCAGCCAGCCAGCCCATCC
>NW_005871501.1:86829-89242 GCF_000147115.1 Myotis lucifugus
TACACATTGTGAGCAGTGTGGGCATTAGTGGCAGCATTTTACATAAACGGGAACAGAGCCTTGAGCTCAGCAATGAACCGGGAATTAGTGGCGCTGTGTTAGAATCTAAGTATTTCAGGTTCCCCCTCAGTTCTTTTCTAATTTACCATTTATTTCTATACCACGAGTCTTGTGTGTTAAGGCTCTTGCCCTTTAGTTGTCAAATGCTTCCAGAGGACTCACTTATACTTGGCAAGCCTGCTCACTCTGAGTTAAGTGTACGTGTTGACACACAGGCGACACTGGCAGTCCGCCTGGGTCTGTCCCTGGCAGCAGGTGGCAGTTTCCATCCAGCCCACATGCTCCTGCGTGCTCCGTGCTCCGTGCTCCGTGCTCCGGGGCAGGAGCAGCTGCTGGGGGGGAGGGAGGAAGAGCTAGGCGAGCCCATAGCCCTGAATGTGCTGCACGGCCCGCAGGATTGAGGCTTTTCTCCTTAACTGGGGCGCCACGCTCCCTACTGACTGCGCCAGCCTCTCTCTCCAGCCCTGCCCCTGCCGTCTCCTCCCTGGGCCCTGCTCCCAGACCCACCTCTGAACATCGCCAGGCTCCTCGGACCCCCTGTGGCTGCAGGCGTTGCTCATGGCCCAGTGCAGATTCGTCACAGTCCTTTCCCCGCCATATGACTTGCTCTGGCCAAGGGAACAGGGACAGAGGGACATGTGCTGGTGCTGGGCCGGGGTCTGAAGCGGCTCTGTGGGTTGCTGCTCACCCTCCTGTGCATTCCCACCCATCATGTCATCTCTTCCCGAGTAACTGCTGGTCCCCAAATCCAGAGATGTGGGAGCACACTGAATCTAGCCCACCGCTGGAGCCAGGCCCAGCTCAGCCAGCAGAGCCCCGCGGGCCCTTGTGCGGAGGTGAGGAATGAATGCTTGCTGCGGCAGCCACTGAGTTTCGAGGGCATTGGTGACGAGTCTTTCTGCATATTAATAAGCACACCCTCCCCCGCACCCTCCCACCGCCAACACGTGCATGTGGCTGTGAGCACACACAAACACACGCACTTAGAAATCGTTTTCCCGCCTGAGAAGGCTCCTGCTCATGGTCCCCAGCCTGAATTCCCGGGGGCTCCCCCAGGGGCTGGCAGCTGTGCCTTCTAGCACTCGGACCCGCGCCCCTGGGGCGTCCTGCCAGGCCCACGTGCTCTCCCTGTCGGGAGCAGAACTGGCTGGAGGGAGAATGTGAACCAGAATCTCCGGGGTGGGCGGGTGAATGTGTGGTCAGTAGCCCAGTCTGGGTGAAATGAAGAGCAGGGCCAGGCTGGGAGGACAGAGAGCAGCTCTGCAGGGCGGCAGCCAGTGGCCCTTGCCCGGCCGGGCTGTGGGTCAGCACGCTGGGACCGATAAGTGTGCTTCCCATGGAAGGGCTGTGACGGCCCACTAGTTCCTACATCAGGGTGCCCGCAGCCCAGCCCCTCACCCCCCGCCCCCCGACCCTTCTCGGCTTAAGACACTCAGGGCACCACCACTCACACTTGATGAGGGAAAGGACAGACTGGATGGTGGCAGAGGGATTTAGTAAGCGACATTCGTGCCTCGTCACCACGGCAAGTACTGATTTGTCAAAGGAACTAGCAACACCCAGGCCCTGGGGTGGGAATGGGGGGCATTCAGATGGGACTAGCTGGGCAGCGCACCCCGCTTTCCTGCAAAGCTCCGTGCACACCTGCCTTCCAGCATCCGGCCAACAGCCCCTGGTGCTGCTATTCTGATTTCTAGACGGGAACGTGGCAGGGCAGGTTCAATAGTGAACTCCTGTTTCAGGGCCTGAGACCTGGTTTCTCTCCAAGCAGCGGGCGCTCCTGTCGGGGCACAGCCCTGGCTCCCTGGTCTCTACGACAGACCGCCGGCCGGCGCTCGCAGACTTGGCCGAGGACTGAGCCTGGACGCGCCTGGGCCGAGCGAGCTGCGGGGCTCCTGGCATGCTGCCCTCCGTGGAATGCCCCAGGGACCTGCTGCTGGCCGCCACCTCAGCGTGCCCCCCACGGGGGTGGGCAGCGATAGCCCCACGCGGGCAGGTGGGGAAGGAATTTGGAGTCTTTTTTGTGAGGAGCTGTCAGGGAGCACCACATGTGCATGTGTAGGAGGGGCGGGGTGACCCTAGAATGAGGCCCTGGGCGGGAGTCCGGGGCCCTTGGCGGGACCCATGGGAAGCTGGTTGGGGCCCCAGCTGGAGGCCTCCTGGGTGACGCTGACAGTAATTGTAATTGTCACAGGTGCTGAGGGGCCAGCGGGAGGCGGAAGGTAGAAGCCCAGCATGGTTGCTTCTTCAGGAAGGCCCTCTCTCTGGGTTATTACTGCCTTGGAGTCGGGGTGGAGGACGGCTGGGGAGCAGTCTGTGGGAGGACAGGCTCTAGCACTGATGAGTAGCTCCT
>NW_005871501.1:89342-100356 GCF_000147115.1 Myotis lucifugus
GAGGCCAGCCAGGGGACAGATGCCCCCGCACAGTGCCCCCTCTGCCTCGAGGAGTCCCACAGGCCCACGCCCTCCGCGCAGCTCCTCTCGCACCGTAGCTTTGTCAGCCACCCGGCAACTTCCCTGCTGGAAACAAAGCCATTTGCTCTTCTAGGGCCGGAAAAATAATTTGTCTCCCTACCTTTTAAAGTTCTTCTGGCTGGTCTTAATAATCACATTCACACGAGACAGATTACAGGGACATGAGGAAATTTTATGACACTTGTACATATGGGAGCTCCATAAGAACATGGGCCCTCGGACAGGCCGGCGTGGAGGCCCCCAGGCCTTCTGAGCTGAGGGGAAGCGGAGCTGGGCGTGGGCTTCAAGGGGCGAAGCCAATGGAGACGGAGAAGCAAATGTGTGGTCAGCAAACGTCTGCTGGGCCGTCCTTAGCAAAGGGACGCAGGGGACTTTGAGCAAATGGGCCTCGCTGGCTGCCCGGGGCTGCCGTGTGGTTCATATTAGACACATGGCCTGTGTGACATCTCCCTTCTGGGGCAGGTCCTCCCCTACATGCTTCTAGGCAGTTAGGGGGAGAGTCAACGTTTTTCCTTAGCCTTTCATTTCTTAAAAATAACCAGCTTAAAATAATTAATATCCCCGAAAGGCATCACACTCTGCTCCCCTCACTCTACAGGGGTAACCCCAAGCCTGAGAGCAGCCTGGAGAGCCCCTCTCCTCCCCGGCCGGTACCCCCGGCCCGTCAGGGCAGCAGCTCCTATTTGCTGCCGTGCCTCCCTGACCCTCCTCCCGCGACGCCCCCATAAGTGAATCCCTAGGGGGCGCTCTGCCTCACTCCCCACGCGGAGCAGTTTCCTTCTCTGCTGGGGAAGGTGCTGCGCCCCGTGGTTTATAACCGAGCAGTTTGCATGTGGGTGCGATGAGCAGTTAGAGGATTCAGCGGCACCCGCGGTTGCAGGCCTTCCCTGCACAATGGGGCTCAGAGCAGCATTTCGCTCAGAGGTTTTTACAAAATTGAGTGAGTGAATACAGGCAGAGTGCTCAGAATCACGCTTGGCCCACAGTGGGAGCTAATAACGTCCGGCTGCTGTTACTACTACACTCTCAGTAGATGTTACATAGTGCGTGAACACAGAATGAAAAGGAGCCCAAGGTAGCCTTTTGCATGTTGGACTTTTCATTTCCTTTCTTCCATGTCTATAAGAAATTGCTTTGCCCAAAGTGGCTGTTCAAACTTAATCAAACACAAAGAATGAAGTAGCTCAAAAATCACAGAAAAAAAATAGAATGCTAAGTCACACAACATTACTTGTTGGAATTCAAACCATATAGCATCACTAAGCTTTAATTTGTCTTGAAATAAAAAAATCATTTCTTCATTGACAGTAAAGAGCTTGCATTGGAAAAATTAGCAAGGGCTTGTTTTAACCAAATTAATTGCAATTTGGTGAAACCAGATTTTCAACTGTTTTTCGGTGACGTAGAGACTGACTGTTTCATTTGTTTCCTATCCTCTCGCTTCCAGTGTTCTCTAGGCCCTAGTCACAGACGGAGGAGGAGGCCGGAGGCCCTTCACAGTGAGTTCTGGTCCTGTGCCAGGCAGGGCTCAGGGCGTCCACCATCTCTCCTGGGCGGTGAGATCAATAAGAACAAAACGGTGAGATACGTGGGATAAATGCAGGGTCTCGGGACCCTACACTGCCTCTTCTCTCACCCCCACCCGCCCATTCACGCCCAGTGCTGTGGGGTATTCCGCCGGGACACAGCCCCCCACGCCAGGGACATCAGGACGGTGAAGTCGATCTCTAAGCTCCAAAGAGTTTACACGTGAGAGTTGCGCTAAGACGAGTCCACAGCAGTAAAGATGACAACATGACATGTGAGCGAAGAAATTTCACGGTCCCAACGCTTGGTCATAATTACACTTTTGGAATTTAGGGCTAAATTTTGAAAAACGTGTGGTAGTACTATAACTTGCATGGACATCTGTGTCTGCTGAATAGTCATTTATTGCTAGAACTAGAGAGAAGGTCTATTTTATCATAGCAGGCGTATGGGAGGTTTATTATACTAGTAGTTAAAAAGGAATTTCTCTCTTAGTATTTTAGTCTTTGCTCTCAAGTTAATAGGAAAAAATAAAATGAACATAAAATAAATAACACACAAAAGAAGGCATAAGAGTATAAATTAGTTCCTTGTAATTGGTAAGAGTAGTAGACACGTATGCATTTGGGGGACTGTCTAGTTGAGGTTCTATAAATGAGGAATGATAGGCCCATATATTGTATAATTGTGTGTAAAACATTTTAAACCACGTGTGAAATTATGCCAGTTTAAAAGTAACTACAGGTGTCATTTAAATACACTTATTCCTTTGACAAAATAGGTATGAACTAGCCCAATCACAGCCTGTGGGGCCTGCATTTCCACTTCTTGAGGAAAAGGTTTAGGGTAAAGTAATTTCAGTGTGTTCCGTCCTGGCATGAAAGTTGTTACCCAAGTTATATCTCCCTTCCGTGGTCAGCTCCGAATGGCCTGTGCCTATAAAGCGGGCCGGCTGCTGTTTTGGAAAGTCTGTTTTTAAAAAGCCAGAGGAAAATCACGTGTGCTTCTGCTGTGATAAAACACTCATTGCAACTCTTTTTTCCTTCCAATGAAAAATAGCACCCAATCCTGCTGTTCCTCACTCATGAAGGGTGTGACCTGGCGACACTCCAGCTGCATGGGGTTTCCAGGTAACTTAACGCTTGTTACGGGCTCTAAAAGCTGTTGATGAGAAAGTTACTAAAAGAATTCCTCCAGCAGGAAACCCGGGGCGTGGCTCTTGGAGAATCAGCCCACTGTCCCTCAGGGACACATTTGCAAAATGCGAGGGTTGGAATCAAGGAAATCAATTGAGCACTGAGACTTCACTTTCTGGTAAACATTCAGCTTAGAGGTTTTTGCAGCGCCTACGTGTAAATTTACCTAATTCTATGAGACGAACATTTGTTGGCTCATCAGTCATCTAGCCTCTAGACTTAATCTCATTCAAAAAACTTTTAAAGTTTCTTTAAAGTTTGTCTATTTTATCAGCGTACAAAAAGTTCAAATGACAATGCAGAATGATTCTTCTAAACAAGCACATATTTCATACAAAGAAGAGAAAGCAATAATTCTTTTCTCCTTAGTAATTGTCACAAGCAATTGACCCATGGCTAGGAGAAATCTTTTTTTGAAAATATTTTATTGATTTTTTACAGAGAGGAAGGGAGAGGGATAGAGAGTTAGAAACATCGATGAGAGAGAAACACTGATCAGCTGCCTCCTGCACACTCCCCACTAGGGATGTGCCTGCAACCAAGATACATGCCCTTGACTGGAATCGAACCTGGGACCCTTGAGTCCGCAGGCTGACGCTCTATCCACTGAGCCAAACCGGTTAGGGCAGGAGAGATCTTAAAGTAATTGCATTTAGAGTTTTCATTTCTTCGAGTGAAGTTTTGCTGAAATTCCTGGAATTGGTGGCTGAGGGAGGGCGACCATGCCTTCCTTGTTTCCCAGGGAAAGCCTGGCCGTGCCTGGTCACGCAGGGGTCACGCCTGCTGTTCTGGCATCTGGTTCACTTAATGACCTTCATCCTCAAGGAGACTCTCAGTTGGATGATAAATAACATAATTTTACATTAGAATTAGGTAAATAGAACAAACTCACAAGTAAATAGTATTCTTCAGCTTCAATGAAACTTTCACTTTTCTTATCAAAAAATAAATGCTACTTATTTTAAATAAAACATCTTAAATATGTTTTTTAAAAAAGAACTAGATGCTTCTTTCTATATAACTTTGAAAATAGTCATCTAAAATGCAAATTTTTGAAAATTTCCACTTCTGGCAGTTTTCACAGATAACTCACCTATGAGAACCCTCTAGTTCTAGGAAACTAGAAAAGACGAATTTAACCAAAATTGTGCCTGTCTTGCAAGAATGATTTTTATATTTTTAAAGAGTTGGGGAAAATCAAAGTAAGGACACTTTGTGACACCTGGACATTCTCTGAAGTTCAAATGGAGCTGGTGGCTGAAGCTTTATTGGAACACGGCCACGTCCTCCCTTCACAGATTGCCTGGCGGCTCTGGTGCGACACAGAAAAGGTGGGTGGTTCCCCCAGAAACCGCAGTGCACACAGCGCTGACGCCTGCACAGACACTGTGACCACTAGTCTTTCTGGAAGGATTTAATCAGTGGCCATGCTGTGTGTAGATCCGGAATATGATGAACTGAACTAAAAATACTAAATAAGCAAATACATACACACATGTATTCATGTGTGGAAAGTCTTAGAAGGTTTCATTTCAACACAGAAAAATTCCAAGAAAAAATTTAAAACAATAATAAATATTTTAATTAAAAAATAAATGTAAAAAAAAGTAAAAAAAAAAATAGGATACACTCCTCCCACTCCCTCCCCCCTTAACATCCCTTAAAAAAATCTCTGAATGGAAGGGAACGTGGAAGTCCCAACCTTGAGACGGACACGTCACGTGGCTGGGAGCTGGGAGCTCATTAGCACAGGTAATGCTGCTGCGGAAGGGCAGGCGACTGCAGGGGACCTGCTCTACAGGCAGCAAAACCAAGGCCCACGTGCAGGCCACACTCACCTGCCAGGGCAGGCGCCGGGATGCCAGCGCCCCTTTGCTCCCCAGTGAGACTGTAGGAGGGGTGAGGGGCAGTCTAAAGCCCTCTCACCACACAGAGAGACTCCGTGGTGTGCTCTTGGCAGTGTCACACACGACTCTCACGGCGTAGCTCCAGCTGCAGGGGCTGTGGTTGACGTCTGGGGAGTGGTTACCATCCACTGGAGAGAAAGACCACAGTGCGTGTCCTGACCCAGCGGAGCCCACACACGTCACTCCTGGTTTCTCAGTGTCTCTCCGTGTCTTCATCTCTGAGACCCCCGGGCACTGCTATCTCCTGTCAGGGATGAGTCTGTGCAGAATCGAAGCACAGGGCAAACTGAAGGAAAGAATTCAGTTAATTTTCTAATGATGTTTCCATTTAAATAAGGCCTTTAGTTCATAAAATGTCCAGATAATTAAGGGAAAACATTATCCTAGATCATTTGATTTATTTCTTTGGGTTACATATGCTATACTTCCTGGCCATATATATTCTGATTTTAAACAATAGCAATAGTGTCCTCATGGGAAATGAGCTTCATAGGGAATGAGCCAGTGCAGGGCGTGGCTTAGTGACGCAAGGACCAGGAAGGGCCCTCATCAGGTTGCAGTCTCCCCGAGGATTGGTAATCTTTGAATGCTGTGCCTTCCGGCATAATATTGCGTAATCATGCAGACGGACAGAGCAACATGAATCTTAAACTTCTCTGTTTCCACGTGAGGTGTTAACAATTGAAGCTCACCTTCATGCCACGATGAAGTCTAGTTTTTATAACATCGCCTTGCCTTTGACCAGCAAGTTAATGCAGGGTTGACTGCCCCTTGCCCCGAGTGGCTCAGTAACATTTGATCAGTGAATGAATGAATAAGTGGGTCATTAAACCAACCCAGAAGTCAGGGTCCTGACAGCAACTGGAAAAGAGCAGAAGGAGCAATCTTTGAAGCTGGCTGCTTCTCAGCTGGCCAGTAGGGAGGGAGGGGTTCCAGCGATTGTCCTGGCTCCGCCTCCAAGGACACATCTCGTCATGTGGGGGAAGAACTGCGGTGTGTGTGTGTGTGTGTGGGGGGGGGGTCATTTCTTAGTTCACACCTGGGAAGCCCAGGTTGGGAGTAGGAAGAGCCCACAGAGCAGGTGGCCGGCGCCTTTGCCCCGGGAGCTTTGTAGCACCTCAAGAATCCTGGGTCCAACCCTTTCAAACACAGCAGCTTTGATGCCTGGAGACCTTAGGGCATGCACTGAGCAGGCCTTTCCTCCTGCAAAGCCCGTGGAGAACGTGCCTTCCTAAGGGGAGAAGACTTCTGTAGGGTGAACAGACAGACAGGCGTGCATGGGAGAGAAGGGGCCTCCAGAAATGCCAGGGTGGGTGCTGGTTATCAGAATGGTTCCCTGCTGAGGCGAGCGGGCTCTCCAGTGACCCAGGGGCTGCACCAGGCAGAGGCTGCAGCAGGCACCAGGCACCAGGCAGGGGCTGCACCAGCCACCAGGCATCAGGCACCAGGCACCAGGCACCAGGCAGGGGCTGCACCAGGCACCAGGCACCAGGCACCAGGCACCAGGCAGGGGCTGCACCAGGCACCAGGCACCAGGCACCAGGCACCAGGCACCAGGCACCAGGCACCAGGCAGGGGCTGCACTTTGTTCTTGAGCTACAGATGAGGCTTTCTGAGGTCATTTTTACCCAAGAAAAGGGAAATATGGTGCTGGTCACATGGAGACTCAGGGGTCATCCCCATGTATTGCTGATTCTGTTTTGTTCCTCCTGGTCCTCTTAGAGTCTTTCAATGACTCTTACAGCCTTTGTCCTCTACTCTGTCCTGTACGTAGTCAGTTCACAGGCACAGAGAATGGCCCACTCTCCTTGTAAGGGGTGTGTGCACACTTCCTCCTCTTCTCATGCGGCTCGCTGGCTCCACCAGGAAGAACACGTCTCCTTGGCAGCCCACACAGGCCCCTCCTGGTGCAAGGACCGTGCCGGCCGTCTGCAGTGTTTCCCCTTCAGGTTACTTTTTGCTTTGGGACAAATCCTGCCCCCAAATCCTTCTTCTCCCGTCATCCTCCCTCCTTTTTCCGAGCCTCCCTTCTCTTGGGGATGGTCAGGGGGTCCAGGTTGCCTCACTGAGAATGGCTGCTGGTGTGGACGAAGTTTCATAGTCTGATTTCAGGTGTTCCTCTAGTAAACGGCCTGGTCTCCTCTGGGGTGAGGATGGAGGGAGCAAACGTTGTGGAAAATGCAGAAACTACCACCATGTTTCATTGAACTGAGTTCAGCGAAGCCACAAAGGGTGGAAAGGTGACGAGTGTCCTTTGGCCTCACTCTCATCCTGGGCTCGGTGTCTCCTATGAGGACGGCACGGGCACACACCGGGCCTGCAGCTGGAGTGCTCACCGCAGGTCAGGCCCGTGGTTCCACAACGGCGAGCATCGCCCCACCTGGGAGGCGGTAAAGCTCAGGTGGCAGGCCCCGCCCAGAGTGCCCGAGTCACCGAGTCTGGGCTGGGCCCCTGGAGCTCCACTGCTCATCGGTTTCCAAGTGATGCTGATGCTGCAGCCAGGGACCTGCTGGGAGGACGGCTGGGCCAGCAAGTGGTGACCCCGCAGGTGAGCTAAAGTGCGCGAGCGTTTGATCAGGACGCGACTATTCGTGACAGCAATTCACTTCTCCCACGTTCCATTTTCCACCTGGATTTCCCTCTGTCAGGTACTCGGGGGCCTGAGATTCAGCCTGCGGACAAGCCACCCTGCTGCTAGCCTGCCACAGACTCCCAGGGGCTGGCAGGAGAAGGTCAGACAAAGGACAGGTTCCAGCTCCATCGCAGCAGCAGCCAGAGAGCCCGGCCCACAGCTGATGCTCAGTGGGGGGGACCCCCGCCCTGTGTGGGCTGTGGACCTGCAGCGGAGCTCCAGGCTTTGGGAACCATGCATTGTAATCAACAGTAAGCTTGCCTGCTGCCCTGGAGGAGACCTTTCCTTCTGACACTGACAGTAAAAAGAAAAAAACTCACCTTTGTTCCAGGGGTGGATACTGGTCGCATATGCCAAGAGCGTTGCTATACAAACATTCTTAAAAACACAGTGTGGGACAAAGTCCCTGCGCACCTCTGCTCGAGACCCGTGGGCGACAGGCTCCAAACACCCTCTGCATTTCCTACCAATCGCTCTCCTTGGAAACCCCCAAATCCAGCATTCTTTGACGGCCACTGTGGTAGGCAGAATAGTGCCCCCCAAGATGTTCCCAGCCTGGTCCCTGGAACTGTGAGTACCCTAACTTACACGGTGTGCTAGTCTCCTGGGGCTGCGCTAACACAACACAGCCACAAACCACACAGTGATGTTTCAGTCAGAGGAGGACCATGTGTATAAGAGTACAGTGGAGCCGAGAAAGTCCTGTCGCCTGGTGACGTCGTAGCCCTGGTGACACCACCGCACAGCACATTACTTTCATGCTTGTGGTGACGCTGCTGTAAAGAGACCCACTGTGCCACCAGTCACATAAAAGTATGGCGCACACAGCTATGCCCAGTACATAACACCGGTGATGATAATGAAGAGCTATGCTATTGCTTTATGTGTTTACCACACTATGCTTTTTAATCATTATTTTAGAGTCACTCATTCTACTTGTAAAAAGTGCTTGCTGTGAGCAGCAGCCTCATACAGCTTGTGTTGATCATGTCTCTTAACTGCATATCCTCTCTTGTGCTCGATCTAATTCGGTATTGTTTTACACAGTTTCATGCTGTAAAGGCTTAGAGCCTGGGAGCAATGGGCTGTACCATCTAGCCTAGGTGTGCAGTGGGCTATCCCATCTCGGCCTGTGTAAGTGCACCCTAGGCTGTTTGCACAGTGATGACGTTGCTGACCAAGTCATTTTTCAGAGCACAACCCCATCGTTAAGTGGTGTGTGCCCATGTCAGAGGGTTAGAGGCCAGAAGTCAAGGTGTGGGCAGGGCCGTCTCCCTCGGAAGCCAGGGAAGACACTTCCTGGCCTTTTCAAACTTCTTGTTTCCCAGGCATTCTTTGGCTCGCAGATACCTCATCCGATCTCTGCTGCCATCTGTGGCCTCCTCCCTGCATCTGTCTCTCTTATCCAAGGACACCCATCACATTGGACCAGGACCTGCCCTCCTCTTAACTACTTACTCCTGCAAAGACCCTGTTCCCAAACAAGGCCGTGTCCTGAGGTGCCGTGGTGCAAACTTCAGCATATCATTGAGGGGGGGGGGGTGTGACATAATGTAACCCATAACACATGACAAGGGGTAATCAACTGACCTTTAGTGAACAGATTATTGGGGCTATCCAGGTGGGCCCAGGGAAATCACAGGCTCCTTAACAGTAGAAAAGGCAAGCAAAGCAGCTTTCCGCGTGACGCAGTGCGAGGACCCACCACCGCCGCTGGCTTTGAAGCTGGAGGAAGGGCCCAGGGCCAGGGCCCCCAAAGTTGCACAAGCAAGGGGTTGGCTCTCCCTGGAGCCCCCAGAACGAACTCGGCCCTGCAGACAGCGTGATCTTAGCCCGGGAGACTCTGTTGGGTGTGCTGGGCTGCATATCTGGCGCTTTGGCCAGACGGGGCGCCCTGTGCTCTCTGTTCCTAAAACACATAGATAGGAATGTGCTGGCGCTTCAGCCAGGTGGGGCGTGCTATGCTCTCTGTTCCTAGAACACATAGATAGGAAGGTAGTCACTATACTGATACTGTACTGTGTCGGGAACAAATTGTGTAAACAAGGCTTTATAACTAACTGTGGTTTTTGCAAATAAAAACGCTGCAACTCCTGTAGTCAGCACTGCAGTTCAGCCTCTGCTTCAGCAGGGTGCTATAACTGTAGTCGCTGGCCAGCTTAATAAAGGCTCCTAAATCTTGATCTGAGTCCCTGGTGGTCATCTCCACGGGTCGCCCCATAACATTTGGAGGCCCCAGCGAGATCCACTCTGGCTGAGTTGCCGGTGGACACCCCGGACGCCCCAGGTGAGGACACTCCAGACTCCGTCCCGGGTCCCATGGAGGCAGAGTGTTTTCCTCCCAAAACTGCAATCCAAAAATGACGAGCCACCTGGACCTCCAGCAAGGAGGTAAGAATATGGTATCTGTCTGTGGAACGTTCCTTTTAGGACTCAAAAGAGGGCTGGACGCAGCGGAACCTTGGAGTCCGACCGCCCGACACGACGGCGTCTGGGGGTCCTGGTCTGGGCAATCTTAGGTTGCATTTGTCTGGTTTGTTTTGTCTTTGTTCTTTGTTGTCTTTGTCTTTGTCAAAATGGGTCAGGGTCAGTCGTCTTCGTTGACCCCCTTACAATGTTTTCGTGAGAATTTTCAGGACTTCAAGAGACTCGGAGAGGGACAGGCCCTGCAGTCCCGGGCTCCAGCACCTGTGGCCCAGGAGAGGGACTGCTGGATTTTTATCATGTGGTCCTGAGACCTGCGACCTGCCTGTCCTTCCTGATAGATTTACAGTAGGTCTCTGTTGGGGATAGCATCTGCTCTATCTGGGGGAGGAAGAGAGCTAAAAACTGCTCCGGAGCGGGTGTGAGATGGGGTAGTGGCAGTAGAATTCACTAGATAGGGTAGTAGGCTCTCAGCCTGCTGAGATGGAGGAGCCTTAGGCTGGGGGACAGGGGGATAGTCAGAGAGGTCAAAAGTGGTAAAAGAGGAGAAGGATTTGAGCCTCTGGGGCTTAGAGTAAAGAAGGAAAAATCTAGGAGGGAGAGCATCTAAGGACAGAGTAAATAGTTAATGCAGAAAAGGGGGGGGCGTCAGCAGGGAGAGCAGGGAGAGCTAGTACTTATCTGAACTATGCTGGACTCAAGGCCGCAAGCTGCTACTAAGCACAGTAAGCTTTTCTCTGTCCTGTTTTGTTCTCTTTAACCCTTCCAATGCTAAATTAGACTAATACAATATACTTAAAATTACATAAGGAAAGAAGCTCCTGTTCTTAGTAATCTAAGAAATACTAGTTGTTTACTTTATAGTAATCATTAAAGGATTAAGGTTTCTAAGAATAAGAAATTACTGAGTAGAAGGTCTGAGGCATAGTTATACATTTTTAAAGGACATAGAAAGAAGGTTTAAAGGCTAATTTGAAAATATAAAATTTATAAAGGTTGTGTATGTGCGCCGAAACCGGTTTGGCTCAGTGGATAGAGCGTCGGCCTGCGGACTGAAGGGTCCCGGGTTCGATTCCGGTCGAGGGCATGTACCTGGGTTGCGGGCACATCTCCAGTGGGAGATGTGCAGGAGGCAGCTGGTCGATGTTTCTCTCTCATCGATGTTTCTAACCCTCTGTCTCTCTTCCTTCCTCTCTGTAAAAAATCCATGAAAATATATATTTAAAAAAAAAAAAGGTTGTGTATGT
>NW_005871501.1:100639-106649 GCF_000147115.1 Myotis lucifugus
CCGCGACGAGTAGGAGGGCTACTGAGATGGGCCTTAAAACAAGGACAATGGGCCCAGGCAGAGCCACTGCAGGTGAGGAATTCACCTAACTCAGCAGATACTGCAGGCAGGCCTGATGGCAGCTGCATGGCTTGGCTTCCTGGCCCTATGGGGCACATTAAGATTCAATCATAAAATTCCAGCAAAGGTAGTCAGTTACCATTCTTGTTGTGTTTATACAAACAATCAGGCCAAATTGATACAATAAATAAATTAGTCTTAATTTAGCTCTTTTAATAAACATAGGGGTAATTTTTAGGAGAAAAATCTATTTCAATAGAGGTTATTAAAACTGAAATGTTTTCTTTCCCTTCCACTAGACCATTTGTTACAGTTTGTCTCCACCAGGTCACAAGCCTACCTCCTTCTATGCCCAAGCCTCATCGTCCCTCTGACAGACAGCAAGGATGTCTTGGCTCTGAGAGAAACTTCTGACCCACCTCAGCAGGAAGTAATTACAGAAGAAATCCAATGTCCATTTTCCCTAAAAGAATTCAGAGCCAGGATCCTTAAGGTAATATAGTAGGCAGTTAGACAGACATGAGCAAAGCAAGGATGATGGGCCAATTGGCACTGCCAGATATAACTAAGTCTTTCCACCTCTACGTATGTAAGACAAGGTGACTCCCCAGAAGCAAGAGGGAACTAGGCTACAGACGAAGCAGCCTGGGAGGCTGCCCTAAAACCAGTGGGGCCTTTACAGATTCTCGTGACTCTTCCAGACCCTGACCTACCCATCTCACCAGCTTACATGGAAACCCAATCTAGAAAAGCTGAAATACATAACCAATATTTACTCAAGTTCTTTCAGGCTTTACAGTCTACCAAAAAAGCAGACAAGAAGCATGTCCAAGATGCTCTGCCTGTATCCGGTTCATTTCTTCCAACCGGGTAACTCTGTTTGGGTAAAGAAATTTGCCACCCAAGGACTAACTCCTACCTGGAAAGGACCACTCCCACAGCAGTCAAGGTCGACGGGATCTTAATGTGGCTTCATTATACCCAGCTTAAGACAGCCCAGGCAAAATAGAGAGTCCAGGACTCTTTGGACCCTCTAGAGATTACTCCTGGCTCTCATTCCAGGCCCTTATCTTATAAACAGGCCCACTGACTTTATTTGGCAGAGAATTAATTCTATCAAGCTTATAGTCCTCAGGGCTCAATATAACTCCCTCCCCAACAATGACCCAAAAAGAGTCAATGATTTGACTCATGTACATAAAACCAGTGGGGAATAAAGTATCCACCTTATATAAAAACTACTGTTTGAAACTTTAACCCTACTATTCTGGTTTCTGTCTTAAATAATAAGGAAAATAGGACTACTCCCATTCCAGAGAGGCCATAAACTATGCCCCAGACAGAGTTTTCAGTGCTGACACCAGGCCAGGCCTTGAGATATGGTCTCATGGCTCCTTCCCAGCACGCAGGCCTTCTTTTTCAGAAGGCCCGGAAGTCTTATTCCAAATTTGGGAGACAAAGGACTAAGCAGAATCAATGATTTGATTCCCAATAAGACCAGTAGGGAATGTGCTGGGCTGCATATCTGGCGCTTCAGCCAGACGGGGCACGCTGTGCTCTCTGTTCCTAGAACACATAGATAGGAAGGTAGTCACTATACTGATACTGTACTGTGTCGGGAACAAATTGTGTAAACAAGGCTTTATAACTAACTTTGTGGTTTTTGCAAATAAAAACGCTGTAACTCCTGTAGTCGGCACTGCAGTTCAGCCTCTGCTTCGGCAGGGTGCTATAACTGTAGTCGCTGGCCAGCTTAATAAAGGCTCCTAAATCTTGATCTGAGTCCCTGGTGGTCATCTCCGCGGGTCGCCCCATAACATTGGGCTTCTCACCCACCGAGCTGCAAGAGAATGCAATGTGTTGTCTCAAGCCGCTGAATCTGTGGTCATTTGTCACAGCGGCTGCAGGAAACACTGGAGCCATGGAGCACAGTGCATTGCGCTGACAGCTTTCCTGGTCCGCTGCTCCGGCAGGCCTGTACAGCACAGTGACGCACTTGGCTGTGATTGCGTGCCACCTCCCCATGGCTGTGAGCATGGCTCCTGAGTGTCCGAGGGGAGGGCGCTGGCTCAGGGCCGTTTCTCTTTGCCTCCCTCTCTCTGCCTTGCTTTGTGTTTCCGTGAAAGGAGCACATCCGGTGCCTGGAGCCACATGCCACTTTAGGGTAGGCTTTGCTTTGCTTTTCAATTAAAACCTTCGTTGGTAGAAGACAGAGGTGTCTTGCTTAAGCCTGTCTGTCCAGCGTGACACTGCCATGCTTGTCTAACAGGAGCTCAGGAAACTCACCACATTCTGGGCGGAACAATCTGGGGGAACAACAGCCTGCCCAGCAGGGTGAGCGGCAGCCGGGAGCAGCCGGGGAGCGGGGTGTTCGCGTCACGGCCGCCCTGGCCACTCTGTCCCTGGAGCATGCGCTCGGAGGGCCGGGCTGCCTTTCACTCACCTTTGATTCTCTCGAGTGCAGAGACTTACATTTAGACGCTTGGTCAATAATGGTAAGTTATCAAAGGTGGGGGCGGTGCCTTCTTGAGACGTCCTCTTGCTTCTGGCAGCTTTCATTTCCTGCGTCTCATTGTTTTCTGTTCTCCCGGCAGCCGGCACCTCACCTTTCCAGCTCCCTGAGACGGAACCAAGTGCCCCAGGTGTGGTCCCCTCGGGGTTGGGAGGTAGCGTTTCTCTTCATGGTGACACCTCGCTCCTACCTGGCGCCTCACAAGCAGAACCCACTGCTGGGGGTGAGCAGTGCCCACGCACCATGCACCCCACACACTCGGACACTCGCTCACTTCCTAAGGCTGAGCAAAAGCAGGTCTCCCTCCTGCAGAACACAGAGCTGCCAGCAGGAGCCCCCCTGCTTTTTCAAGACACCCACTGAGCACAGTGTGTTTCTGACAAAAGCCAATCCTCTCGGGTCTCAGACTGCAGGTGGGAAACGAAGCCTGCCTTGATCATGTCCCCATGGGAGCAGCACCTGTGTTGGAATGTGACCCGTCTAGTTTAAATGTATCGCTGGAGATTCTTGGAAAAGTGTAGCCAGAGGTCGGGCCTTTGGAAAGAACCGGGTGACATCAGTGAAAGAGCCCCCAGGAATGTGGCCACCGGGGGAAGGGTGAGCCACAATTTGTCAGGGAGATCATTTTTCTAAGAGACTCACGTAATTACTGGCAAACGTCAGCCCAGCTCCCACCTGACTTAGTCCAGGGCCAGGGCCGTGCTCAGGGGGCGCAGCCCGGGGGCAGGACTGGAGGCGCCCGGCTGGCTCACCCTGGAGTGCGCCACACTAACTGCTCGCGCTGGGAGGTTATAAGAAGGATCCTGACAAATTCTGGCAAAAACCCTGAACTAACGTTGTCCTTCCTCCGGGTGTGGGGTGGCCTTGCTGTTTGACTAATGCCCCGAATACACGCCAAGTGCCCCCGAAGACCTAACACACCAGCGTCAGGGCTTCCTTCTTTGACTCAATGACAAAGCGCAGGCCTTTGAACTCACCCGCGTTTTCCAAAGAGGTGCTCCTCGTGGTGGGAGAAATCCCACTCGTAGGACACATGGTGTCCCTCACGCCGGGAAGGGCGTCCGCCATGTGCTGGTGGGGCCCATTCAGTCCATGAGTGCTCAGGCCGACGGCTGTGGCCCTTCTTCTCTGGATGTTCAAGGAACTGGCACGAGGGACGGGTGCAGATATAACTTTCAGCCTCTGTGACTTTCACAGCCTGATGTGTCGTGAAGGAAGCTCACCAGGACTGGGCAACGGCAGTGGATGGCAAGGCCATGCCGGGCCACACTGAACACGATGCCAGAAAAGGTCTTTACTCAAAATTGTGACATTCCGTTCCTTGTGATTTGGGGTTCATTCTCAGGTACTGAGAGGTTGCATTAAGTATTATTCGTCTTGATGGCTGAGCTTCCGATGCCCCCTTGGTCTCAGCAGCGGACCAGGCAAGCACCAGCTAGCCTCGTGAAGTCCCACAGAAGTGACCATCACGGGTCTTTAAAGTCATAAACCCACAAAGACAAAAAGAACTGGGAAGACTGGCAGCTGGAAGCGGATGGAGAGGCAGCACCTGACCCAGCAGATTGGAGAAAACACCCCCGCCCCCCCTGGCTGTGGTGGCAAATGCTGAGAAACAAGCTTCTGAACAGGCGGTCCCTGTGCTCTTCACAGACAAACTCCCCTAAATCGGTGGGAGCTTGTGCTGCTGCCAGTGGGTGCGAGGCCAGAGGGGGCTCCCTGGGGAGGCAGCCGGTCAGCAGCAGCTGCAGGGTGTCTGCTGGGGAGCGGACCAGGAGGCTGTCGGGACGTGGAGCACTACGTGCGGCTGAAGGAAGGATGTGGGGGAGCGAGAGCAAGAGGCAGTTTATAAGTAAATGTTCGAAACTCCAACCTCCTTCCCATTTGGGGTGAGGCCCTGGCAACCAGCCATAAGCCCTCCAGGCAGAAGATGGAGGTGTCTTTTCTGGGGGAACCTCCCCACCAGATGAGGAAGATACTGACCCTGGGGTCTCCTAAGGAAATGGCCCACCCTGACCCCCACAGGGAAGCCCCTGGGTGAAAAGCCACACGAGGCTTCTGGCCAATCCTTAGCGGCCCACCCTTACACGCTGCCCAACCACCCTCAGCCAGGGGCTCGGGGGAAGTACAACCCAGCACCACGGAGACAAGGCGCGGAGAGCGCACCTTGTGGCGGTGGAGACACCCAGCAGAACAGAGCACAGGAGGGCGCTGTGCCCGTGAAGCAAGGGGAGGGGCTCGCGTGACAGAACCTGCAGGGCACAAAGGAGATCCGAGATCCGAGAAGATAAAAGTATCCCCGCTGACATTCAACACCCAGCGAGGAAGCTGGGAGACAAGCCTGCGGGAATCGTCCATAAAACAGAGCAAAAAGACCACGGAATGAGAGAGGGGAACTAGAGGGGAAATTAGAGAGCCAGCCACACAGGAATCTGACAAGCAAGTCCTGGAGTGAAACAGGAGCAGGGGCGGGAGTCCCTGAGACAGAGCAGGAGCTGTCCCGCACTGAGGGCACTGCTTTCTGGATAGAAGGGCAGCCGCGAACCTGCCCTGAGTAGGGAAATGACCCGCATCACATGCCGGGGGCAAAGAGGAGGCTCACGGCACCTCAGGGGGCTAGGGGGCCGTTCACAGAGAAAGAATCGAGAATCAGAAAGACACCAGAGCTGTCTGTGTCGACCCCGGGAGCAAGGAGGCAATGAAACAAGACTTTCGAGGTTCTAGGAAGAAATTATTTCTATCGTAGAGTTTTGTTCCCAGACAGAAAATCAATAAATGCGAGAAGAGAATAAAGACCTGTGAGGACACGCACGCTTTCTAGAGATTTACCTTCGCAAGAAATTACTCAGGAAGCTGCCAGGACGTGGTCCGTAAGATGGGGGTTGGGGGGATGGGGAGGGGACCACAGAAGAGGAAGAAATGGGATACAGAAAAGAAAGGCAATGACAGGGCCGTTTCTTCAGGAGGAATGACCTGCTAGAAGTCCTCACATGTTTGAATAGAGAGAGAGATTTGTACAAACAGGATGTATAGTACTAATACACACACACACACACACACACACACACACCCACTACAGCATAAAGCTCCGGGGGGTGGGGGGGGGGACATTGTGCAAGAAAGAAACCGCCCTGGCAGCACACTGTGACTCCGCCTGGAGCAGCCCCTACAAGCGCAGTGATGGAAACGCCGAGCGCTGCCATATCGAGAGCGAGTGTGGAAAGATGAGAAGTGTCTGAGCGAAGCTGAGGTACGAGGGGGATGACGTGTGAGAACTACTTGCCATCCTCCAGGAGGGGAAGTCCTAGATAGCGCCTAAAATGGAAGATTCCGGAAGGGGAGCACTGTGTTTTTGGAGATCTGGAATGAAATGCCGAAGGAATGTGCTCAGCTCGTGGCACAGCGGCTGCCTCAGGGAGAAACAGTGCTAAGCGGGTCCGC
>NW_005871501.1:108330-110543 GCF_000147115.1 Myotis lucifugus
CCAGTAAGGAAATTCCGGGATGGGAAGTCCAGGCTGGAACGTACATGACGGACTTACAGGAAGGAAGTCCAGGATGGAAGTGCTGGATGGAACTGCAGGATGGAACTGCAGGATGGAAGTGCCGGGATGGAAGTCTAGGATGGAAGTGCAGGATGGAAGTTTAGGATGGAAGTGCAAGATAGAAGTGCCAGGAAGGAAGTGCCGGATGGAAGTGCAGGATGGAAGTGCAGGATGGAAGTGCAGGAAGGAAGTGCAGGATGGAAGTGCAGGAAGGAAGTGCAGGATGGAAGTGCAGGATGGAAGTGCAGGAAGGAAAGTGCAGGATGTAACTACAGGAAGGAAGTGCAGGAAGGAAGTGCAGGATGGAACTACAGGATGGAAGTGCAGGATGGAAGTGCAAGAAGGAAGTGCAGGAAGGAAGTGCAGGGTGGAAGTGCAGGAAGGAAGTGCAGGGTGGAAGTGCAGGGTGGAAGTGCAGTAAGGAAGTGCAGGAAGGAAGTGCAGGGTGGAAGTGCAGGATGGAAGTGCAGGATGGAAGTGCACTTTGAAAAAATCAACATAGGTCATTGTCATAGTCAATGTCAACAGCAGCAACAGCTCTGAGACAAAGCTGAGTTTAGTGTGGCTGCTTGTTCCCGGGACCCCACTGTTCCCTGCCCTTTGTGCCCCAGGGTGTGACCGTCGGGGCTGCTTCGCTTGGCTTCTTGGCCCTTTGCTTCTGGTGAGACGCTTGGGTTCCGGGAAAGGGTGTGGTGGTGGCTGCAGACCCAGGTGCAGTGCGCTTGCTCCGGCCCCACGACCTGGCTCCCTCCCACTGTTCCTCGGCTAGGCTTGGGGTGCTGACAGCTCCCTCAGGGACTGACCACCTCGTGTTGGTCCATGGAACCCCACACTGTCTAATAGCTGTTTAATTAAACTCTGTTCAGCAGGCTTTCCGGTTGTGCCGTCCATTTTCTCCGAGACCCTGACTGGTGCGAGTCTGGCCTGTAGCCATGCCAACTGGTTTCCTCTCAGTCTCCCCACAGCATGAGCCCTGAGGACGATGGTTCTGACGCATCCGTCTTTGTTTCCCTCGGTCTAGCACATGGCCTAATGTGTTGCAGGCATTCGGTATATGCTCATGAATGGAACTCATTCCTAGTGTGGTGCTTTCTTTCAGAGAAAAAGTTGAGGGTATTTAACACATCCAGGATATATGTGTGGAGATTGTATGTTTGGGAAAGAAATATTTACCACCATCTATGGTTTCCAGTCATTAATTGTTTAGGTCAAGCCTCCTCCCTCACCGTGCACACATGTCAATATTACAGGCTGATAACACGAACTCTTTCACAGATGGCTTCATCTGAAGATACTGGGTAAATGTGTCAAGCAGAAACCCACATGTGAAGGCATGGCATGGGCTTGGACACAAGGCCACTCTTTCCAATGCTTTCATCCATTAACAGGATATTCCATTTCTGGGGGATTAAAATTGAGAGTTAATTATTATCTCACATACAAATTCTGAAGACTCCTTCACTGCCGCCTCATACAATGGGGTTTTGTCCTTGCTGCTCTCCCGCTCTGAGGCCACAAGGTGGCAGCCACTGGCCAGGCACCATCTTCACATAATCCACCGAAGGAGGAAGGAGAGCCCCCTTGCTTGCTTAGGGGGCCTTCAGCAGATGCACCCTCCTGGCATGGGCTGTGGTTGGCTCTCAGGCCCATGACCTAGCTGCAACAGAGGCAGGGGAAGTGACAGTCTTGTGTTTTAGCCTCTACGTGGGAGGTAATCTCTACTAGCAAGAAAGAAGGGGCACAGGGAAAGGTGTTGAAGAAACAACCAACACAGTAACAAACAGCACAGTCAGCAACATACAGCACAGTCAGTAACATACAGCACAGTCAGTAACATACAGCACAGTCGGTAACATACAGCACAGTCAGTAACATACGGCACAGTCGGTAACATACCGCACAGTCGGTAACATACAGCACAGTCAGTAACATACAGCACAGTCAGTAACATACAGCACAGCCGGTAACATACAGCACAGTCAGTAACATACAGCACAGTCGGAAACATACAGCACAGTCAGTAACATACAGCACAGTCAGAACATACAGCACAGTCGGTAACATACAGCACAGCCGGTAACATACAGCACAGTCAGTAACATACAGCACAGTCAGTAACATACAGCACAGTCGGTAACATACAGCACAGTCGG
>NW_005871501.1:110904-114463 GCF_000147115.1 Myotis lucifugus
CACAGTCAGTAACATACAGCACAGTCAGCAACATACAGCACAGTCAGCAACATACAGCACAGTCAGTAACATAAAACACAGCCGGTAACATACAGCACAGTCAGCAACATACAGCACAGTCAGCAACATACAGCACAGTCAGTAACATAAAACACAGCCGGTAACATACAGCACAGTCAGTAACATACAGCACAGTCAGTAACATACAGCACAGTCGGTAACATACAGCACAGTCAGTAACATACAGCACAGTCAGTAACATACAGCACAGTCGGCAACATACAGCACAGTTGGTAACATACAGCACAGTTGGCAACATACACACAATCAGCAACATACAGCACAGTCGGCAACATACAGCACAGTCAGTAACATACAGCACAGTCAGGAACATACAGCACAGTCAGGAACATACATACAGCACAGTCAATAACATACAGCACAGTCAGCAACATACATACAGCACAGTCAGCAACATACAGCACAAAGGCACAGCACAGCCCTAACCATTTTGGCTCAGTGGATAGAGTGTCGGCCTGTGGACTAAAGGGTCCTGGGTTCAATTCCAGTCAAGGGCATATACCTTTGGTTGCAGGCTCCTCCCCAGCCCGGGCCTTGTTTGGGGCTAGTGCAGGAGGCAACCAATCCATGTGTTTCTCTCACATCATTGTTTCTCTCTGTCTTTCCCTCTCTCTTTCCACTCTCCCTAAAAATCAATGGAAAATATCCTCAGGTGAGGATTATCAAGCAAAAGGACACAGAACAACCCTAGCTGGTTTGGCTCAGTGGATAGAGTGTCAGCCTGTGGAGCAGCGGTTCTCAACCTGTGGGTCACGACCCCTTTGGGGGTTGAATGACCCTTTCACAGGGGTCGCCTAAGACCATCGGAAAACACATATATAATTACATAGTTTTTGTGATTGACCACTATGCTTTAATAATGTTCAATTTATAACAATGAAAATACATCCTGCATATCAGATATTTACATTATGATTCATAACAGTAGCAAAATTACAGTTATGAAGTAGCAATGAAAATAATTTTACGGTTAGGGGTCACCACAACATGAGGAACTGTATTAAAGGGTCGTGGCATTAGGAAGGTTGAGAACCACTGCTGTGGAGTGAAGGGTAACGGGTTCAATTCCAGTCAAGGGCACATTCCTGGGTTGCAGGCTCGATCCCCAGTAGGAGGCAGCTGATAATGATTCTCTCTCATCATTGATGTTTCTCTCTCTCCCTCTCCCTTCTTTGCTGAAATTTAAAAAAAAGACAGAACAGAAGATGCCAGAATTGCTGAGGGTTTCACAGGTGCTTAACTGAGAAAGTTATCTGATAGATACACTCACGTTTGTTCTTCGTGTAGGTTGATTTGTTTAAATAGAGAAACTCCAGAGGCAGAAACCACGATGGCTTCAGGCTGTTCCTCTGTGAGATGACGCTGATATTGACAGCTGCTTTCCAGAGAAGGACAGGGGACCAGTCCGTGTCGATAAGGACGTGACGAGATGCACAATGAGAGCTGTCACAGCACTACAAGTACACTCGCCTGTGTATGTGACACTCTTCTCACTCTGCTCTCTTATTAAATTTACCCGCATTTTATAATAACGGCATCTGACACACCAAAAATATTAATGCTTGTCAGCAATTTTGCTGTAGGTCTTCTTTTGCCAAAGAACTGTTTAAGCAATTAAGGTCATCTTCAGGTTATAGCTTATGGAAAAATATCATAAAAGATGAGGTACTTTCAATTAAAGAAAAAATTGTTAGCTTTTATATTGTTTGAAAGAGGAGAGAACAAACATTTATCAAGTACCTTTTGTATGTGTGCATTCTTGCATGTAACTTCACGGATCCTCAATCAACCGTGTGTGTGTGCCTGGTGGTGTGTGTGTGTGCCTGGTGTGTGTGTGTGTGTGTGTGTGTGTGTGTGTGTGTGTGTGTGGTGGGTGTATTGCTGTCCCCTCTGTAAGGGAGGAGCACGCCCTGCCTGGAGGCCCTGGGTGTAGGATCTGCTCCAGGTCTCTTCTAAGCTGTGGTGGCTCCAGCAGTCCTTGGCATAGAGACGTCACTCGAATCTCTGTCTCCGTCCATGGCCTTCTCCTCTCTGAGTGTCCCCTCTTCTCATAAGCACACCTGTCATTGAATTAGGGCCACCCTGATCTAGTATGACCCATCTTAACCAAACTAATTACATCAGCAAAGACCTGTTTTCATCTAAGTCAGACCACATTCTGAGGTTCTGGGAGACATGAATGATTTTTTGGGGGTGGGGAGGAGGGTGGGGGGAGGCTGGAGGAGACACGGTTCCACCCAGTATGTGAGCCTTGAGTAACTGAGGAATGGAAAGGCGACTCCCTACGCAGCTGCCCACCTGCCCTCTGAGCAGTTAGAAACGTGTAGACAGGACAGGGTGAGCTCCCTTCTTCCACGTCTCTCCACAGACACCGACGGAGCGTGTGCTATGTGCTCTGAGAGCTGGGGTACAGCGTGAGCACACAGGAAGGGCCCTGCCTCCAGGCTTTCAGTCTATTCTGTGCTTCCTTCCCTCGCCGCCAAGAGCCAATGGGGAAGGAGCGAGGCAGAGTGGGTGCTTCTGCAGCGGCGGGGGCGGGGTGTCCTTTCACCTGCGCCGGCCGGACAGAGACCAGTCCTCCACCACGAGCAGTCATACACGCCTCGCCTTCACACAGCACGCGCACGCACAGGACCCTGTTTCATTCCCATGGAAACACGGGGCATGGTTATATTACGTTCGCCTTACTGGGGAGGGAGAAAGGTAACCAGTGAGGCTGGGACTGGAACCAGGCCCTCCTCTCACTCTTAGCCCTTGGCTTTTCCTGATGCCTTTGTAGGCAGACAGGCACTGCTAAGGCCCATGAGGGCCACCAGGCAACAGGGCACGGTGGGGACCATGATGAGCCGGAGACCCCACATATTGAAGAGACTCCGATTCACCTTTAAAAGCGGCTCTGTGGGCGCACACCAAGATCATCAGCGCTCATGTCCTCCGACTCAGCCGGGCACCTCGGGGTCCTGCCCTGTGACACACCGGGCACCTGTGCAGCAGCCGGGGGCACCCCTTGGAGACCTGCCTAGGGAAGGCTGGGCTGTGGGATGGAGGATGAGTGGCAGCCGCTGCAGCAACTCACTGCTGAACGTACACTCGTGGCTCCCTCTCCGATTCATTGGTGAATGTACGCCCGTGGCTCTCTCTCCGACTCACTGGTGAACGTACACTCGTGGCTCTCTCTCCGACTCACTGGTGAACGTACGCTCATGGCTCTCTCTCCGACTCACTGGTGAACGTACACTCGTGGCTCTCTCTCCGACTCACTGGTGAATGTACGCCCGTGGCTCTCTATCTGACTCACTGGTGAATGTATGCCCGTGGCTCTCTCTCCGACTCACTGGTGAATGTACGCTCATGGCTCTCTCTCCGACTCACTGGTGAATGTACGCTCATGGCTCTCTCTCCGACTCACTGGTGAACGTACGCTCATGGCTCTCTCTCCGACTCACTGGTGAATGTACGCTCATGGCTCTCTCTCCGA
>NW_005871501.1:114614-148513 GCF_000147115.1 Myotis lucifugus
ACTGGTGAATGTACGCCCGTGGCTCTCTCTCCGACTCACTGGTGAATGTATGCACGTGGCTCTCTATCTGACTCACTGGTGAATGTATGCACGTGGCTCTCTATCTGACTCACTGGTGAATGTACGCATGTGGCTCTCTATCTGACTCACTGGTGAATGTATGCACGTGGCTCTCTATCTGACTCACTGGTGAATGTATGCACGTGGCTCTCTATCTGACTCACTGGTGAATGTACGCATGTGGCTCTCTATCTGACTCACTGGTGAATGTATGCACGTGGCTCTCTATCTGACTCACTGGTGAATGTATGCACGTGGCTCTCTATCTGACTCACTGGTGAATGTATGCACGTGGCTCTCTCTGACTCACTGGTGAATGTATGCACGTGGCTCTCTATCTGACTCACTGGTGAATGTATGCCCATGGCTCTCCCTCCGAGGCGCAGAGCAGAGGAGGGAGCATCCCGCAGGACTGGGCGTACTGTGGTCCCCTTTCCACAGACCCTCTCAGAACATGCAAGAAGCTGGCTCTTGGTTGCCTCCAGGAGGATTCTGCTCGCAAATATCCTTTTGTAAGTTTTGATTTTTGAACCATTGAAGGCATTTCCTATTTTAATCATCAACTAAGAGATTGTGTAGGTTGAGGGGAACGCAGACGGGGGTGGTCCGCACCCTGCAATCTCCCCTGCACTCCTGCTGCCTGGCAAGCAATTGGGCTCATTTAATACGTGGTTGGTTGACCCGGATGACCCATCCTTTTAGCTCTGCACGTCCAAAAGGGCGGTCTCGGCCCGCCCCCCCTCTCCCCGGTCTTTACCTTATTACCTTAGAACTGCTCCTGGGCTCTCTCTGAATGGCACCCCCCCCCCCCACCAGCCACCCAAGGCCACACTCCAGGTTCTTCTCGCCTGTCTCCCCTCACTGTACTCCCACTTTTTGCCCCTGGTCCCAGCACCCCAGCACCCCACACACATTCCTCCCTGTCACGGTTTACTTTCTAAATGCCTCTGGAACCCCTCCTTGTCACTCCTCCCACCCTAGCGCAGGGTCTGCCTGTCTGGATTCTGCTGTCGCCTGGGCCTCCTGAATGACCTCGCTCCCACCGTACCTCCCCTCTGTGGCCCGGCCTCCTCCCTCCTTCCAGGAGTCTCTCAGGACACAGATCTCATTCTGCCATTTCCCTGCTTAAAACCCCTTTGGCTCCCCAGTGAGACCTCGGCCTCTGTAGTGTGGTGCACGGCCTCGGAGGCTGGCGCCTGCCACCCTCCCACCCCCAAACCCTCCCATCCCCCACCCCCACCACCCCCGCCAGCCCCCCTCCCTCACTCCTCCCTCCGCCTCCTGCACCCTGGTGTCCAACAGCAGGGGCAGAGCTGGCTTTCATGGGGCTGGGAACTGGGGCAGGGGAGGGCTTCTTTAAGAAAATGAATACAAAGCCACTAATGCAAAATCCCACATGAAACTGAGTGTGTACTTACAGCAAAAAAGTCATAGAGAATTATGCATCTTTGAAAGCCCTGGAATATCCAGAAAGTAAGACGGTATTTTCACGGTGAACTGGAGGCCTCGCTTTGTGCCGCAGGCTGAGCGCCTCGGTGCGCGGCTCGGACCCTTCACTGCCCGTCCTGTGAGGGACCAGCACGTGGACGGAACCCTTCCTCATGGGTAGCTGGGGGAGGGCTGCTCTCACAGCTCGGCATCAGCCGTCATGCTGCCGGGGCGGGCTCTGCTCAGACGCAGCGGCACGCCCCTCCCCGGGACCCCCCTGCTCCACCACTGAGGTGTTGACCCGGCGACTTGGGGACATTTCCAACAGAAAGAAAGAGGCCTGTACGTGCATTTGTAACAGCACGGCTGTTTCCCCACGTGTCAGTGGCCTCATCCTTGCTGTGGGCCAGTGATGGACGGAGGGAGTCCGAGGGCAGACAAAGGGAGTGCTTGGGGTGCGAGGAGGTCTACCCAGCAGCGGACCCTGTGTCCCCAAAGGGAGAGGACAGACAGGAGGGCGGCAGCCAGCGGGCCCTGGAGGCTGGGCAGCGTCCCTCCCTGGGAAGCAGCACGGCCCGCAGCTCCCTGACTCCTGGAGCCTCTGCTCCCTGACTGGCCCGAGACAAGGCCGCTGCCTGCCAGTGCTCAGTGCAGTGAACGCACCGGCCTGGTGACCTCTTACTGACCAGCCCCCTCTTCCTTCCCCCAGCTGGGCATCCGCCTGGCTGTCCCCCACAGCACTGGCCCATCGGCCTGGGTCCAGTCTGTCAGCCCTCCCCGCCGCCCCCAACATACACACACACCCGGCCAGGAGTGCAGAAGGAGCTCTCAGGCTCAGCTCTGGCCTGAGACCCTCAGCCTGACTGACGGGCACCTGGCCTCCCTCCGCGGAGGTGCTGGAGGCCGCACACAGTGTCACAAGTCTGGTGCCACCAACAGGCAGAGCCTCCCACCACCTGCCTCTCTAAATCCCCAAAGCGCACATTTGTTATTGGAAGTCATCTGAGGGATTCATCCACCGAGTCTGTTTCTTTGTTCTTCTTTAGGGATGACTGTGGCGTTCTGCACAGACCTGAGCTTTCAGTGTCCCATGTGCTATGCAGGTAACAGGAAGCTGCTGGAGACGTGTCGGAGTCCCACAGGAGCGTGAGCACGCCAGGCCCGCCGCAGGCCACCAGGGGACCCCGTTCTGGTTTTGTGGGGCAGGGCAGTTCCCCAGCAGGGCAGTCACCTGTCCGCCTCCTTGTGACAGCCCAGCAAGGGCGTGAACAAAGGCCATTGATATTGAAAACCACAGTAAGAAAAGAGGAAACAACGGTGGTGAGAACCCAGCATTAGATTCTACCAAATGGTGAGAGCCAAGGCCAAAAGTCTCTGCAGATGTCACCAGTGCCAGGGCCTTCTGGCTGGGCCTTTGCCGTAGACACCCGTGTTGTGAGGCAGAAAAGCCAGCGGCACTGGCAGAGGCTGCGTCTGGGGCCTTTGCGAGAAGAAAGGCGGGGAGACCTGGGGAGTGTGCTGTGGCAGAGCCTCCTGTCTGAGCGACCCAGGCTGGGCTCACCCTGGAGTGGGCGGCATCAGGCCAGGAGCAGGTGGCCCCCAGGTGGTGGCTTCCGCCTTAGTGTGGAGAGGGCGGAGCGGTTCGACGAGTGACAGCCGGTGTGCCTTGGCATCTGCAGGACAGACGCCTTCCTGATGGGGCAGTGGTGAAGGACTGGCCTGGAAGGAGGCCACAGCAGCCTCTTCCACTGCTTTGCCCACTGCGCAAGCCCTGCCCTCGACCTTCAGAGCAGGCCCAGCCTCCCTGTGTGCCCCTGCCCCGGCCTCTCCCAGGCGGAGCAGGCTCTGCTCCTCTCTGGTCCCCGCCTTTTCCTCTCCTCCCTCACCTTGTGATGAACCCGGGAGCACAAAAGTCAAACAACCATCACTCCTCATTGCACAGCGAGCTCCCATCCATGCAGAGCCCGTCCTGCCTGCCGGGGTGGGGAGGCGGGCAGCACGGGCCCCAGAGGTACACGATGCTGGCCTGTTCTCCAGGGGCTTACTGCGGTCGAAAGATTTTAATAAGAACAGACGCCAGCAAGGCTGAGTCACGGAGGTGGTGGGATAGACCTGCCCTCCCAGCCGCTAGAGCCACTCTGCAGTGAGAATCACTGGTGCGTGACGGCAGCTCCGTCTCCTTGAAAGCACTGGACGACCCGCCCGGTTTGACTGATCTTGGCTGAGTCACTGGGCTGATATTGCACCTGTAACACGCAGGTACGTGCCGTCCATAGAGAGATGGATGGAAAGCTGGTCCGGTGGTCAAGAGACCTCCGATCTCTTTCTTGCTCTGACGACAACAGTATGCTCCTCATCCATAAGACGCAGTGTGATGGTCCCTGAGGCTCCCCAGCTCCACACTCTCAGCTCTTCGATGAGACAATGTGTGCAGAGCCCATAAAACATGACTGGCTGTGAGGCATTATTATGGTAATATCATCTCACTGGCACAGATTCCATAAAAGAAGTGGAATTTGAACGTGGCTCTGAATGAAGAGTAGGGTTTACATTGGTGCAGAATGTGCAAAGGGCATGACAGGTGTGCTGGGGGAAGGGGGAGGAGACCAAGCAAAGGCTCGGTTTAGGGGCCGAGCTGACGCATGCACGTGGCCGAGATGAAGCTTGGCCCCGTCAATGGCAACTTCCTGAGACAGGGGCTCAGGCAATAGGGTCCCCTTCTGGAAACGCCTCAGGGTCCTGCCAAGGCCCGAGGCCACATTTCCAGGCAGCCACGTGCCTGCCGAGAGCATCACAGCGTGTTCTCGCTGGGAAGGGAACTGGGCCGCCTGAGGCCCCACACCAGCCCTCTCCCAAAACGAAGTCTGAAAAGAGATGCGGATTTGGGGTTGACTGTACCCGAGAGCTTTAACCTCACTGGAGGCTCCCTCCTCCGGGGTCCTGGAAGCCGCTCTGTGATGGCAGGAGCTGGGCATACATGACTGCTTTTACGAAGTGCATTTCATGCAGGCGCGTGTTGAAGTGCTTGCTCGGGCACTGAGAATTCTGCGGCCTCACTGGCATTGAAGAAGTCACAAGCTGCATGGCTGACATTGCCCTTGAGGTTGTCACTGACGCGGAAGCTGTCTTGGGCGTGGGAGGTACCCACACGTAATCATCGCTCACAGACACTCCTGAAACCGTTCCTGGAGCCTCTGCTATTTCTGCGGTTGCTTCTAAAATAAAGCCTTGTGATTATTTTGTGGATGGCTCGCAGAGTGCCTATCTTGCTTTTGTGAGGTTGGTTCATCCAAAGAAAATTACAGAGCCCAGCAGACAGGAACGGCTCATGCTGCGGCTGCGTGCCTGCCTGCTGGGAGCAGGAGTGGCGGGGGGCGGGTATGGGGGCGAGCCACTGTCACCCACCTTGCACCCCTGCTGGAGCACAGGCTTCAGGGTGTCCTCTCGGGAGAGCAAGTGGCATTCCAGCCTGGAGTGCGGGCGTCGCCTCTCTGCCTCACGGTCACACTCCCCAAGACTTCTTAGGCCCCTCCATCACCAACCTCCTGCTCTAGAGCTGTTCACGTGCTGCTGGCTTGTCCTGGGACAACACGCCCGCAGGCCCAGCTACTGGGGAGCAGAGAGGCAGGAGTCCATGGACCCATCCTGTTGGCAGCGTCTCCCTGACACCAGCCTACAGTTCGCCCGTGGGCTAAGGCACCAACGGTCTCGGGGAACAGCCTCTGGCGCAATGGAGCAGGTGGGCAGGCGAGTGTGCATGGAGTCAGCAAGCGCACAGGAGAAAAGCTAGGAGGGAGCTTCCAGGCTGCGGCCGCGCAGGAGGCAAAGAGCTGCACAGCCAAGCTCCCTGTCACAGGGACATGGCCGGCGCAGACACCAGCACCCAGGCCCTTCAGCTGCTCTCTCAGCCACGCCCAAGCTGGAAACATCTACACCTACTAACCAATGGTGTTGCATCCAGCCAGCCTGGACACAATATGTGACTGAGAAAAGGTGACTGGAGTAATTCGTGAGCAGTCCCAATGCGTTGGCACAAAGGGGCGGCCAGGATGCCCTGGGCCCTGTGTGGGGGTGGGGACGTGCTGGGGAGGGAGGCGGGGAAAGGCCTGGCAGCAGCAGGAGCTGGCCGTGCGGGACTCGGTGACAGCTGGGCGGCATGCTGCTGATGGGCAGGAGGAGAAGGTGCCTGAAGCAGACTTACCTACTTTCACAGTTTTGCCTAGAGCCCTGCATTTAACTCGCCCAGAAACAGCCCTGTCAGCAAACCAGACAGGGGCTGTTTGCTATTTGCTGGGGTTTGCAAAGCCCCTGTGGCTGTGGCTGGACCTTCTGCCCTGCACGTCACCTCCCCTCTCAGGTGCAAGCTCAGGCGTGGGTGGGAGCAGGCAGGGTAACTGGGGCCCTTCGCTGACTCAGGGTAACGGAGGCCCGTTTCCTGTAGAATTCCACCATCTTCCCCAGGGAGCGACTCAGCACATTCCCGAGGACATGGAAGGCCCTGTCCCTCCCTTTCAGCACCTGCTTTTAGAATCATAATTTATTTCTTCACATTATGATTTAATTTTTTCTTAGAGACAAATAGAAAAAAACCCTGTTCTGTCCACAGGTCATGCTGTATCAAGAGAGGCCCCTTCCTCTCTCCTCACAGTCACTTTCAGCTCCCAGCCGGAGCCCCGACTTCATTCCATTTTTTTTAAAATTCTCACCCAAGGATATGCTTTCATTGATTTTAGAGAGACAAGAGGGAGAGAGAAACACTGATGTTTGCTTCCCATATGTGCCTGACCAGGGATCAAACTTGCAATCTGGGTATGTGCCCTAACCTGGAATCAGAACTGCAACTTTTTGGTGTACAGGATGGTGCTCCAACCAACAGAGCACCTGCCAGGGCTCATTCAGTGTTTTTTGTTTGTTTTGTTTGTTTTTGTGGACGAAAGGGGCCACATGCTGACCTGACAAGCTCAGGGGAGGCCTGCATGGCAGTCTTGCAAACTCAGACCTAAAGTAACCACAAAGGATGGTCTGAAATTAAACTTTAACTAAGAGCAGTTATGGTGGGTAGTCACCTCCTAGGCCAGTATCTTTACTGACAAGGTCAACCTTTATCTTAACTGAGCCTATCTGTCTCTTTGCATCTATAATAACTTACCCTTGAAATGTCTGTGTAACTTGTAACATCCCTTTTCTGGACCTCTTGGAACACAACCTAATGTGCTGGGCACCAGGACAGATACCACAAATTCCTTCATTGTTATCATGTTAATTGTGTGTCTATCATTTTACTTTTTATCCAATCCCAGGGGTTCTCCCCCGCCCTTTGCTTTCTCCCGCCTCTCTAGTCTAGCACCAATGAATATCATGTAACCCATCTACATCCCTTACTTTGATTGCAATGTATAAATACAGATGTAACCCGCCATTCTCAATTTGTTGAGGTTCTGCTTCCCGGAGCATTATCTCAATTTGTTGAGGTTCTGCTTCCCAGCAATTGTCGATAGTTTGGCTCAAATAAACTCACAAAAATTCTTTACAGGTTTGAATGTTTTTATGTTAAAATTTTAAATATATTTTTATTGATCTCAAAGAGGAAGGAAAAGGGAGAGAGAGATAGAAACATCAATGATGAGAATCATGGATCTGCTGCCTCCTGCACGCCCCCTACTGAGCCCAACAACCTACGCATGTGCCCGTCAGGGAATCCAACCGTGACCTCCTGGTTCATAGGTTGATGCTCAACCACTGAGCCACTCTGGCAGGGCCAGTTTTTATTTAAAGTCTTGCCCTGCAGGAAAGTTTTAGGAAGATAAAACCGAACAAACTCAAAAGATCACCCAGTAAACAGGAGATGACTGCCCCTGGCTGCCTGCCTCTGAGCTGGCGGCCCCGCAGGATGGCGGCCTCTGGTTTCAGGTTTCTCACTTATGCAATGAAAGGGCTTACTCAGATGCACTGAAAAGTGGTTTCAAGCTCTGGAATTTTTGATACTAACATCTTGGGAATGTAACAGAGTTTCAGATCACTGATCATTTCCAAGTAACTGTAAGCTCTGTCTCCAAATGGACTGGAAGAGCTTCTGAAACGGAGTTGTTCCTCCAATTCAGAGCATCAACATCTGTGAGATGACATCTGCTATATCTCCTTCCAGGGCATACAACTCATACAGTCTTCACGGGCTGCTCATCAGTCCAGTGCAAAATCTCAGGGGGAGTAGCCACCAAGCCCCATCCAGGGAGAGACCCAGCTGCAACCCCTGCATGAGCACAGATGACGGGAGGGAACAAAAATAAAACAAGGAGATTTATTAACCTCTCTAGAAGGTTGCTGGCCAAAGGGGGAAAACACATAATTGTCCTCTAACTGGCCTCAAAAATGGATGTGAGCAAACGGGCTCTTCCCCAGCAAGCTGCAGCTCTGAACGTCTGCCACATCTCTACACCCTTGTCATGGGGACAGGAAGGCTGGCAGGTGGAGTGACTGTAGCCTGGACTGGGTGTCACAGAGGCTCCCGCACCCGACACAGCTTTCAGATCCACAGCACTTACCACACATCTATATAATGAAAGCCTAAGTGACCATTATGGCAGAACGACCAGAATGACCAGAATGACCAGTTGCTATGACACACACTGGACAGGCAGGCAAGTGGTTAGGGGCGATCAGGCAGGCAGGCAGGTGAGCGGTTAGGAGCCAGTGGTCCAGGATTGCAAGAGGGATGTTGGGCTTAAACTGGCAGTTAGACATCCCCCAAGGGATTCTGGACTGTGAGAGAGCACAGGCTGGGCTGAGGGACCCCCTCCCCTGCCCCCCACATGAATTTCATGCACCAGGCCTCTAGTAACTAGATAATGCCGGAATCAACGTGCTAAACCTCTCAACAGGATAGCAAAGAAATGGGTCCTGAACAACATAAATTGTAGGATATCTTGTCTAATGGGACTGGAATGGGTTTTGTCAAGACTGTGTTTTTTAAAGTATCTAATCTAATAAAAGAGAAACATGCAAATTGACCGCACCTCTGCTACAACCCAAGCCACGCCCACCAGCCAATCAGAGCGACTATATGCAAATTAACCCAACCAAGATGGCAGCTGGCAGCCACGGAGCTGGAGCAAGCAGGAGGCTTAGTTGCCCCGGCGATGGAGGAAGCCAAGCTTCCAGCCTGCCTTGGCCCGCTGTGGGCTCCGCTCAAGGCAACAAAGTTTCAATTATAGAAGATAAATAAATCCCAGATACCTGCTTCCAGCCAGCCTCCACTGGGAGCTTGGGTGGCTGGGGGCCGTGGCCAGCCTTCAAACAGCCATCAGCCCCCCACCCAGGCTGGCCACACCCACATGGGGTGAGGGTCCCCGCTGGGGGGCTTGGCCAACCTGCAAACAGCTATCAGCCCCTCACCCAGGCTGGCCAGGCACCCCAATGGGGACCCCCACCCTGAAGGGGCTGTGGCCAGCCTGCAAACAGCCATAAGCCCCTCATCCAGGCTGGCCAGGCACTCCAGCGGGGACCCCACCCTGATCCAGGACACTCTTCAGGGCAAACCAGCCATGCACCAGGCCTCTATCCTATATAGTAAAAGGGTAATATGCAAACTGACCCTAACAGCAGAATGACTGGGAATGACTGGTCACTATGACACACACTGACCACCAGGGGGCAGACGCTCAATGCAGGAGCTGCCCCTTGGTGGTCAGTGCGCTCCCACAGGGGGAGCTCTGCTCAGCCACAAGCCAGGCTGATGGCTGCCAGTACAGTGGTGGTGGTGGGAGCCTCTCCCGCCTCCTCAGCAACACTAAGGATGTCTGACTGCAGCTTAGGCCTGCTCCCTGCTGGCAAGTGGACATCCCCCGAGGGCTCCCAGGCTGCCAGAGGGATGTCTGACTGCCAGCTTAGGCCCAATCCCTCGGGGAGCAGGCCTAAGCCAGCAGGTGGTCATCCCCTGAGGGGTCCCAGTCTGCGAGAGGGCACAAGCCGGGCTGAGGGACCCCCCCCCCCCGAGTGCACAAATTTTTGTGCACTGGGCCTCTAGTTGATTATAAAAGCCGTATTTCAGTGGGTCCCCCCTGTGGGAAGAACTGACTGAGTAAAAAAGGAAAATAAAATTGTTCACACTTGTTTCTCCTGGCAGCCCAGGGATGAATCTAAAATCACCGCACACATAACTGTAAGGACTTGGGAGGTACCTTGCCTATTAAGTTGGTTCTGTTTTCCAGCACTTCTCTGGAGGTGGGCATCTGGACCACAGCGCCAACAGCCTCCTCTCACACACCTTGGCGCCTCAGAGGGTGTTTTGTTGGGGCAGATGGAGCGCATGCAAACAGCATGGCTGATGGGACAGGGAGCAGTGGGTGAGGTGCACCCAATTCCTTCATAACATTCTGAGTTCCAATGTTTCTGGGGATTTGCATGCGTGGAATTTCTCTGTTGCTAGTGGGAGTGGGGTTCTAATGATATCTTGGGAAAAAGAATTTTCTAAGACTCACACGGGAGAATGAGTGAAGTTATATCCCTCGGTTTGAAAAGTCCCATTTCCCTTAAACCAGTCCTGGAAAAGGTGCAGCTGGGGACTCGGCAGAGCTAGAAGCAGAGCCATGCCCAGAGCTTCCGTTCCCTGTGGAGCTGGATCTGGCAGCGCATTGCTAACTGCAGCCCATCAGCCCATCGTGTGGGGTGCAAGAGGCCCTGAGCCACGCGAGTGAGGTCACACCCCTAGCAGCAAGAGACCCAGAGAGCAAACTCCTTTGTTTAGAGTTTAAATATTAAATCTTCCCGTGTGTGCAGTGGCCACGCCCACACACCTACCCTGGCCAATGCCCTGTTTCCAGGTATGACTGACAGGTAAGGGGATAATATTGGGCTTCCCCCTGTTCCCTTCCAGCTAATTAATAACCAAGTTATTACAATGGCATCACCAAGGCAGTGACTTGAAAATGTTTTAAGTCAACAAAATCCTTCTTCAAACAAAATCTAGTGCAGACACTTCACACATCAAATGGAAAGTGGAGAAGCTCTGGCTGTAGGACCTGCAGGGAGAATGGCCAATGTGGGGCCAGGAGAAGCTCTGAGTAAATTCAGTTGGTCTCTGAGGCACTTCTACAGCCTGCGCTTCTGTGAACAGCTTGAAGGCCTCGGTCAGAGGGGTTTGCCACACTCTGCCCATAGGCCTTTTGTGGGAGCAAAAAGGAATGGAACTAGCCTCGATTTGCTTTTATTGGAAAGCTGAGAACAAACCAATCTATCTTCTTGTTTAATAAACCCACTAGAACGTACACACACACACACACACACACACATGCAACCATAAGACACTGTATCACAAACACACTCTAGATAGAGCCGCCCAAAAGTGCAAGTTTGTGTTTTTAAGTAAGCACAGCTTGGAGGGAGGGAGGGACACAGTTATAAAGCAGAGCTGTTCCAAGCTGGCTCACACAGCTCATCAAAGCTGTTAAATTTCCAGGAACTTCTCAAGACAATAGTTAAACACTGCCGTTATTAAAAATTAAACTATATACCCAGCAATCACACTCCTTATTTATCCAAATGAGCTGTAAACTTATGTCCACCAAAGAAACACTCAGCACACGTATGCTTACAGCAGCTTCATTCATAATTGTCAAAACATGGAGGCAACTAGATGTCCTTAGTATGTGAATAGATAAGAAAACCAATACATCCAGATAATGGAATAATATTTAGCAGTAAACGAAAATGAGCTATAAGCCACGAAAAGACATGGAGAAGCTTAAATGCACATCACTGAGTAAACGAAGCCAGCCTGGAAAGGCTGCACCATAGGACTCCAACTATGTGACATTATGGGAAAGCTAAGTTAGGGAGACGGTAAGTAGGTCAGTGACTGCCATGGACTTGGGTGGGTGGAGAGGGCAGAAAAGAATGGGCAGAGCACAGAGGATTTTCAGGGCAGTGAAACGGTTCTATATGGTCCTACAATGCGGAAACATGGAATTACACATTTACCCAAACCTACAGAATGTACATCAGTGAGAGCAGGCCCAGATGTAAACCGAACTTGGGTGACAACGTGTCAGTGCAGACTCAGCAGTTGTAACAGACGCCCCCTCTGGTGGGATTTTGAGGGGGGGGCGGGCAGGATGGGTCATCTCTGTACCTTCCACTCACTTGTGCTGTGAACCTAAAAGCGCTCTAATAAATAGTCTACTAAAAAAATTAGATGAAGAGGATTTCAAGATGACTGTGGAGTAGGTGGAAGTTACACTCACCTCCTCCCAGGACCGAACTGAAATTACAACTAAATTATACAACAATCAACCAGAATATCCAACTGGAGACTAGCTGAACAGGAATCTTATAACCATGGATTTAGAGAAGAAGCCACATCGAGACAGGTAGGCAGAGGACAAAGACATGAAAAGGGCTGCCCCCTACTCGAAGTGTGGTGATAGAGAATCAGAGCGAAATCTCAGCTGCAAAGGTTCCCCCTGAGGAGTGTGGGGTCTGAACCCCATGCTGCACTCCCCATACCAGAGCATCAGAGCTGGAAAAAGGAGCCCATATAACATCTGGCTGTGACAATCAGTGGCGATTCTGTTTACCAGGGAGAGATGGAGTATGCTACAGGCCTCAGCACCCTCTTAAAGGGTCTGCATGCAAAATCTCATTCTCTGCCACTCACCCTGAACTCTGGCAGAGGGAGGGGGCCTCGGAGCAGACTGGAGTCCTGCAAGGAGAGACTGGGTTTTGTGGTTCCACAGAGAGAGCTGAAGGGACAGCTGCCAGGGTCTAAGGCCACACTGCCCACAGAGTCATCTTTCCTGAGTTCAGCACCCCGTCCACATGGCATCAGCCTGGAGAACGCCATACCCCATCTTACCAACTCCTTGTTGCCCTGCCCTGCAGAGCTCACCCCTGTGGAGAAATCAGCTGCCTGGGCCCATGTTGTACAGGTCCGGGCAGACTCAGGGGTGTCAGTGACTGAGTTGTGTCACTCTGAGATGGGCCATTCTCTCCACCTTCCCAAGAGCCTAACTGGCACCTCCCCATCTGGGAGACCCACTCGCCCCACTCTCCTGACCCTAAGCAACCCCACCTGCCAAGGCGGAATCTGGAACAGACTGCATTGGGTGGCTCGAGGGCAGGGGCCATTCCCCTCACATGCCTGTCATGTTCAGAGCCCTCCCCTTCACAAGTTGGCTAAATCTTGATCTGTTTGGGCTTAATGAACTCTTCTGGCCTCTCTGTGACGACTCTCTGAGACCCCCGTCTCCCACAAAGGTCTGTGGGTACCCAGTGGTGGCAACTAGGTGTGGTGTACTTTGGGACTTCTGCTGAGTGGCCTCAGACCCAGCACTGTCACTGAGTCTGAATGTGTATCAATCTGGTGAATGCACGCACCCTGCCTGGTGATTCACTGAGAGCCTGCCTCGGGCACCTAGAGGACAGCCAGAAGCTTGTCGGTGACTAAGCCTAACAGAAAGCCGGCAGGCGCCAGCAGGCAGAGCCAGCTCTCAGGGTGTCTTGAGCCTTTTGCTGACCTGCCCCTCGGTTCAGTGCTGGTGGAAGCCAAGCTTAGTGCACAGCGTGGCCCTTCCCATGCGTACCCAGGCCCACCAGAGGCAGCCAAAAACTGGATCACTTTGTAGCCCAAGATAGATTACCCAGAGCCACTCACAGGCAGCATCTGACATTTACTGCACCAAGAGGCCCAGAACCAACTTACCCAGTGGCAAGTTTCAGACATCAGAACAAGATCCAATGCGCTCGCCGAAACCGGTTTGGCTCAGTGGATAGAGCGTCGGCCTGCGGACTGAGGGGTCCCAGGTTCGATTCCGGTCAAGGGCATGTGCCTGGGTTGCGGGCGCATCCCCAGTGGGAGATGTGCAGGAGGCAGCTGGTCGATGTTTCTCTCTCATCGATGTTTCTAGCTCTCTATCTCTCTCCCTTCCTCTCTGTAAAAAATCAATAAAATATATTAAAAAAAAAAAAAAAAAAAGATCCAATGCGCTCCACGAGTGGCATCTCCCAAAGGATGTCTTGGCAGGCAGCAGACCATGCCGATGCGAATTTCACTTAATGTGGTCAGCACCCAGACAGCAGCTCAGGCACTGTGGTCAGGGTGAATTCTCACAGCCAGCCAGCCTGAGGCCCACCCCCGACACACACAGACCAACAGCAATCAAGACTCAACTACAACAGCAGGGCTCACATCACACACAAGGGACATTCCTGGAGTGCCCAGCTCAGGTGATGAGGGAGACTACACCACTACGTTTCACAGGACACCTACTTCGTAAGGCCACGCTACCAAGACTGGGAGGCATAGCAGATCTTCCTAATACACAGAGAGGCATCCAAAATGGGGAGACAAAGAAACATGCCCCAGATGAAAGAACAGGGAAAATATCCAACAAAAGAGCTGAATGAAATGGAGGCAAGCAACCTGTCAGATATTAAACAAAACACCAAAAAAAAAAAAGATTATAAGGATGCTCAAGGAACTTAGTAAGAACTTTAATGGCATGAAAAAAAGACATAGAAACCATAAAAAAGAGCCAGTCAGAAATGAAGACTACAATATCTGAAATGAAGAATACACTAGAAGAAATAACAGTAGGTTGGATGAATCAGAAATTAAATCAGTGATTTGGAAGGCAAAGCAACTAAATCATATCTGTAATTTCTGTTCCCATCTGATATGGTGATGTTACATTATATTCGTGCTAGGCTGTCACATTTTAAATATTTTTATTAATAACTTGGCTTTCTTTCCTTTCAACTAAGATACTGGTTTGAAAAGTCTCATGCCTAAACATGTAAATATTTTAGTTATCACCCTGGAGTCTTTGCCCATGTTATTTCTTGCTCTAGGAATGAGGTCCCAGACCACAGCCGCTGGTGATCCCTGACCATGCTGGGCCATCATATAATTACTAGCCTCCTTCCTCTTCGCCTCCCCTAGTGTTCAACCAGTGCATGTGGGGCTGGGTTAATGGCAGCCTGTTGCTACTTCACTGTCTGTGTTTCCTCTTCCCTTATCTGTCTTCTGGACACACTTGCAGCTGCACAGCTGCCAGCTCATGTTGTGCAACCTGTTTACACAGCCTCTTCCTCTGTCAGTCTGCAGGTGACCTGCCTGCACCTGGATCCTGTCTTCCTGGCATCTTGTTCTCCCACTGCCAGCCTTAGGAACACTCTGATTCATTATTCACATTACTGATCAGACTCTTCTTCTCAGGATGGAGAATGGGTATCTATGGAACTGCCCCTCCATCCCCAGCTTCTCCTACCACAGGTCAATAATCACCTATTGAGAACATTCCTCAGATGTGTCTATCATTTGTGTGTCTCTCATAATTGAGAAATATAATATAGGGTGTCTCCAAAAGATGTATACACACACTTTGAATAATTATAAAGGCAGTATTTATTAAAATACATTTCAGTTTCAAAATTGAGCTATCCATTTTTTGAGAGACCCTGTATATTGCTATATTCAAATCTCTACCACCTCTCTCTCTCTCTTTCTCCTTCTCCATTTTAGTGTCACACTACAGTAGCAATCAAAATCTAATTATTTTTGAGGTGATATAGGTAGCAGAAATAGCTTTATTAAAAGGATAATAAAGATCAGAGATTTTGTTTGTATATGTTTTTTACTATATTTTTTCTTAACATTGTATTATATTTTCATGGTACTTGAAGACTGCCTTGACAATTTATTCCAGATGTCTTTTTCGTGCTGCTGACCTTGAGCTGCCGTATTACACAGCACTTGCAAGCTGGAACAGGTAGAATGTTCCCAAGATGGCAGCTGGCATCCCTGGTTACCTCCGGGCCTCATGAGCACCCTGTTCCCAGTATTTCTGCCTGGTTCAGAGCAGCAACAGCTTCCAGACGGTGGGGACGAGGCTGGGACCTACAGGCGGAGGCATCCAGTCATATGTGTGCAAGGCTTTGGTCTTGCTGAGACAGGGCTGGGAGAGGGAGAGAGGGGGCAGGTTGGGGGCTGTCCCCACACCAGCACATTCTGGCGTGAGTGCTGAGGAATCAAAGCATCTGATCTCCAAAACTGGTCTCCCAGGTTGATATAAGGATAGGAGGGTAGGACCTATTTAACAGTTTGATTTCAATTTAGAACATCAATATTTAGACACGTGCTAGGCAAGCCTCCATTTGTTTCTTCCTGGATCAGCAAATATTAGAAGTGGACCTGCATCCTTGTGTCTATAAATTTTATGTAGCTAGTTCTCTGACAATATTTGCAAATTGATTGGCAAATCATGTGTTCCTAGTGTTGACTTTCAGATTCTCAGGTTCAAGCACAATCCTGTGTTTTAAATACCTGTACTTGAACCACACTTTCTAGGAGATGAATAGTTTTCACATATATCCATGACGTCACTCAAAGCTCTTCTGCATTTATGCCCTAGCTGGTTTGACTCAGTGGATAGAGCATCGGCCTGCAGACTGAAGAGTCCCAGATTCGATTCTGGTCAAGGGTATGAACCGTGGTTGCATACTCCTCCCTGGCCGGGGCACTGGTCCGGGCTCGTGCAGGAGACAACCAATAGATGTGTTTCTCTGACATCAATGTTTCTCTCTGTCTTTCCCTCTCTTTTCCACTCTCCCCTAAAAATCAATGTAAAAATATCCTCGGGTGAGGGTTAACAAAAACGAACAAACAAAAAAAGCTCTTCTGCCTTGAAAGGACAGTTACTTTTCTTCTCTTCACTCAGAAGGTGGTTTCGAGGTTCTGCGAGGTTAAAATGCTCTTCTTCCTCTCACTGCTTGCTTGCTTATTTATTTATTTATTTATTTATTTATTGTTGATTGATTTTCAGTGTCACTGTTATTATAGCACTTCTGGGCCTTTCATGATCAGGAGCCCTTGTGACATACTCTTTGGGATGGCCAGCTTGGAACGGTTAGCTGCTGTTTCTAACAGTGCCATTACTTTGCCTTATTACCTCTCCTAGTGGTGTGACTTATGCAAATTCCTTTACTTGTGAACATAGTTTCGTCACTGTGGTTGGGCCAGGTGATCCACTCTCTCCCAGATCCATTTCCAGGGGCTGTGCTTTCTCCTGTGAGGCAGATAAGGGAGAGGTACATGATCCTTATTGAATAAGTGTCAAGATGGGGACACTAAAACAGCATGAATTAACATACGGTGACTGAAGAAGACTTGACTTTGGGTGGTGGGCATGCAATGCAGTATACAGATGATGTATCACAGAAATCTGCACTCAACACCTATATAATTTTATTAACCCACTAGAGGCCCGATGCATGAAATTCATGCAAGAGTAGGCCTTCCTTTCCCTGGCTGCTGGCACCTGCTTCCCTCTGGCACTTGGGACCTGGGCTTCCCTCACAGCCCTGGCTTCATCTGGAAGGTCATCCGGAAGGATGTCCGGTCTAATTAGCATATTATGCTTTTATTATTATAGATGTCTCCTCAATAAATTCCATTTAAGAAAACATACCATGAATTTCTGAGCTTTCAACAAAAATATTAAAAAATTAACAAACAAATAATATAGATTTATCTAACCCCTTGAGTCCTTCACTTCATACCACCTGATTGAGGACAGTGTCGGGTGAGATCTTTTGCAGTTTGAAGCTTGCAGAGGCCACCGGGCTGGGGGAGGAGGGCGGTTTGGGAGTGTCCAGGCCTCTTTCATGTCACCTCCTCCCCAACTAAGGTTTCCTTTGCTTCTTTAAGCCCCTCCTTCCTGCATTACTCCAGATCTGAATTTCCTTTTCTCCTTTCTATTAAAAAAACCAATCCCATGTCTGTGCAACCGGGCCTTCTGAACAGACTTCGTGCGGGTGGGAGGAGAGGTGGGGAGCTTGCAGGTGTTGCCCCCGCGCCCCAGCTGTGCACTTCCTGCCACAGTCGGCCCAGAGCCCCTGCCTTCTGAGGCTTCTCTAGGCAGCAGCCTGGGAACCCGTGTGTACATTCTCAGCGCAGGAACGTAGCATTCTTGCAAAGGTTTCTAGCAGGCTCCTGCCCCAACAACTCCCTCACCCGCAGTGGTTCCATCTCCTGTCAGAAGAGACCCGTAACTGAGCCTTTCCTTAAATGCAGGCCCAGCTGCCCTTGGGGCTGGAGGAAGCGCCACCTGAGACAGGCCGCCTGGAAGGACTGGCTGCGGTGACAGTGCGCTTGGCTCTCACGAATAAGACCAAGCGCCGTGTTCTCCTCGGGACACCCCGAGCTCTCTGAGATGCCCGGCCTGTCTCTTCTGGTGCGCAGTGTCCCCAGCCCAGCTGCCACAGAGCGAGGGCTGCTGCTCCTGCCTCAGCCGCGCCCAGCCTCCCGCCTGCCCAACCCCTCCCCGCGTCCCCGCAGCCGGCTCTTACCCCGCTGCTCCTCCAAGAGCCTGTGCCTGGAAACCCCAGGAGCTGTGAGAAGAGGATGTTGGAAACACGCACGGGGACATCTGGGAGAGGAGAGGCCTGGGAAGCAGCCAAGTTTCTCTGCGAGTGGATGCTGTTTGGCTGACGGACCACTTGACCTTCGACCTTAGCCCCTGGGAAAGCTTCTCCTCCTCTCTCTCATTTGTTTATGGCTTCTTTCGAGCTTCCTATTAATGTCAAGTTTCTGACACAGAGGCTTGGATTCGGCCAGATCCGGAAACGGCAGGATTCTGTTCCCTCCGTGTGACCAGCTGCCACTCGGCCAGGCCCGTCACCTGCCCACAGGCCAGCTGGCTCCGCGGTCTCTCTGTTTGGGCAGTTGCATTGCAGGTCTGCTGAGATGTCTGATGCATGAAACTTCTGTGATGCAGTTCTGGAAACTTCAGGACCACATCCTTTTCCTCACGGTTCATTAGAACAGAGGTCTGTAGCTAAACCTATGCAATGACCATTTCCACCCCTTTTAGGTTTTGTTCACCAGGAGGAAAGAGCAGATGAACGAGGAGGGTGGTGTGACTGCAGGGCAGCCTGACGCCGGCTTGGACTCAGCACCTGGCGCACCTGCAGGAGCAGGGCCTCCGAGAGCAGCCCTTGAGATCCAGAACAGCATGGCAGTAACCAACTGTCAGACTGCACTCCTATCACATCACTGGTCTCCCAAGAGGACCAGACACAGGGGACATGGAAACTGAGGTGAAGCGTGATGGTGGAGGGTCAGCAACTGTCTTCAGAGATGACAACAAAGGGATGCAGGACAATGTAGGACCATCTGGTCATGGAGCCAAAGGCAGCTACACAGGAACAGGGAGAACATAATGTGTCAAAAATGATGGAAGAACCCTATGCAAGGGAGTGACACAATGAAAACAATGGCAGAGCTTGGAACTCCTGTGTTTTCAAAGACTTAAAACAAATTAATATGTTTTAAAAGTATTTCTTAATTGTTTGAAAATATTTAGACCTTTAAAAATATTTCCAAATGCCACCAATGAGAGCATACCCGAATTTCTAACCCAGGTGACATTTTTGAAACACAGAGTACAAAAGCAATCTTTTAGAAAGGACCTTGCATGTTTAACATAAAATTTGCATATGTTTTAGAAATAATGTAACACTGAATCTCTTAGAATGTGCAGAGAATCAAGGATAAAGTTAACACACCATTTAGAGTTTTAAATAAGCATATAACTTGTTAGAAAACAATATTTTGATGGTTAATTTTCAAGCTCTAAGTTTACCTGTCAGCCATGAAGATGGGCTTGCCACCTCCATGAGCCAGCACAGCACGGGTCCTACCTTGGCCTCGTGACCCACAGACCCTGGAGAAGAAGAAACCCAAACAGCCCAACTGCCTATTTAAACACACAGTATGGTGTCAGTGCAAAGATTTCAGGTTTTAAACCCAAGAGCTGGGTCCCCACTGCACAGGCGGCTTTTAAATCTGTTTCTAGAATGTGATGCGTTGCTGCCTCGTCTCTGTGGGTGGTTTGGTAAGCAAGTGTGTGGAAGAAGTGCAAGTAGAAGTCACGATTGACAGTGATTCTTTCTTTTCTTAATGTCATACATGGGACCTTCAAAAGCGACGAGGAGCCACACAATTTTTCGTGTAGAATGTCCTTTGCACAAACAGTTGTTCTTAAGCTGGTCAAATTCTCCTAATTCCAGGGCCCCGGGTAGAGCATCTGTGGAGAACAGGGAATGAGCTTATAGAACTCAGACCTCCCGCACGGCGGGCGCCAGGCACAGGGGTCCACCACCTCCTTCGCTGGCCTCGTCTTCCTCCCCAAATTGCTGAACTTCCAACTTCAAAAGGTGGGCTAACTGGGAACCCAGCCCTTTAGCCGGTAAGCATGTGCACGGATGCGGAGGAGCGAGGTGCTGCCTCGCTAGGAGCACGTCCGGGTGCTGACCGCAGCCATCAGGGAGGAGGCCGCCCACGAGTGGCAGGGAGGCTTCTTCCTGGGAAAACCACAGGCTCACATCAGATGACCTAACCCTGAGCTGTCACAAATCGTGGCTTACATGTTTCTATGGCATTTCCAAATATATGAACTGAAGTCGCTCTGCTGTCCCATTGACGAGCAAGGCCTCTTAGAACAAGCACACAAGATTCTAAGTCAGCCTATCAGGCCATGACATCCTTGCCCTTGGACTTGGACAAGGTGCCTGGCTATGCTTTTAGTGACTAGGGCCCACGTCTTGTTCTTTAGCCCATCACAGGGCCTGGCCCAAAGCTAGCGCTCCATGTTGTTCCTGTACCTGGACTGGGAGCTTCCCAGCGGGCCTAATTGCTTGCCGTTCATGCTACATGTTACTGCCATTGTTAATCACTCTGACACACTGCACGTGAGAAAAATGCAGGCCCTCTTTCAGGCCGCAGAGCCCACTGTTCACTCTGATATGTTCTCTCATTAACTCGACAGGTATGTTCTGGGCGCCTTCTGCACACCTCAGTACACCTGTCGAGGAATGAGGTAGCGCGTGCCTGCAAGGAGCCTGCAGCAGATGATGTGGCAGCACAGAGCGAAAGGTTGTGGCCGAGGTGATGGGAGGTGGGCCTGGGCGACTCTCCACCTCCCTGCTCCTCCTTTCACCCACGAACGACCCAGATTCCTGCCTCAGTCCCGGCCGTGCACAGCCATTCTCGGGGTGAAGGTATCATTTCCATGTGCACACGCAGCCGGAAAGTACAGAGATGCTCCCCCCGGCCAACACGAGTTAGGGAGGTTTTCGGAGGGAGACGGAGGAAAAGACTTATTGTCAAAATGGCTGGGAGCACACGGACAGGCACCGTTATTCCTCACACCGTGTTTGTGTCTTAAATATCCAGAGTAAATGTGGTTTTAAAAAGATATAATTTCCCTTCTTAGCATTCCAGGGGCGTGACTGTGGGGGTGAGCCCTCCTCTCCTGACGCAGGCCGTGCGGCCGCTGCTGGGCGCCTGCTGCTTCTGCTCAGGCCGCATGTGCTTGGCCCACACACTCCTCTCTCACAAATGAGGAAGGTCTTCTCCTCTGTTCTGACCTCGTCTGCAAAGACTGTGCCATGGCCTGGCCCCTTGCTTCTTAAAGGACCACTCCCTTCACCAGTTTATAGTCAGAAACTTCTCGAGTTTGCCAACAAAAACTGCCGGGCCAGCTTCCCACCCAATCTTGCTCCCAATCCTCTTTCTCAGGCTGAACTCCATCCAGCTCCATCCAGTTTGGTGAAGAAGAGGGTGGTCGCTCCTTCCACTTCTTGGTTAATGTCTAGATTACTTTCCTTTGCATACTTTTCCGGCATGGAAATGACAGGGAAATAGGCCAGGGGAGGTGGGCGTGGCTGCTCCATCCCAGCAATGTCTTGTGTTGTTTGGTTTCAGCATCCTGCCAGGCTGACACTTTCAGGGGCCAGTCTACAGCGACAATAAAGGTTTGCACCCCCCCTCCCTGCGACTGCACCCCCCCAACCCATCATTCCCAAAGGCTAAAAAGCGAGCAGACGCCAAGGTGCCGTGGGGTTGACTTCAGAACCCTTCTGCCCATGGAGTTCACCTGCTGCCTCTGGGACAGCCACACAGCCCTGTGATACCTTTTCCTTTAGCTCAGTTTTCCTCCTTTGCTGCGATCTTTCTTTCCTGAGAAAGGCTAGTCTTAGGTAGCTTGGGCTGCCCTAACGAAACTCCACACACGGGGGCCTTAAACAACAGACATTTATTCCTCTCAGTTCTGGAGCCAGTGGTCCAAGGTCAAGGTGCACAGACACTGTTCGGAGTGTGAGCTCTCTTCGTGGTTTTCAGATGATGGTCTGTTTTCTGGGTCCTCAAGTGATGGGGTTTGAGCGACCACAAGCTTTCTGGTGTCTCTTTCTAAAAAGGCACTAATCCCATCATGGGAGCTCACCCTGATGCCCTCATCTACCTCCAATCACCTCCCACAGGCCCCACCTTCTGCTTCTGGCTGGAGTTTCAACATATTTTCAGGGGAGACACTTCCATTACAGCCAGGCTCACTCCATCGCGGAACTTTCCAGGGTCTGAGCTGGTCTCCTCTGCTGCCTCCCAGGCTGTGGCCCCTGGAGGGGGAGCAGGCTTTCTGGGTCCTGCACCATTTGCAGCGCCAGGAGAGCGAGGAGGGAGATGCAGCCAGCTCCTGCCGCTGGAGAGCCGCTCAGGGCCGGACTTCATGCCAGGACAGTGTTCTTGAAAAGTATTTCCGCCACGGAGAACGGTGTTCAAGTGAAACACAATAGTGTAAACTAGGCAAACGGCTCTATTGATGCAGGTGCAAATATAGTAACAATTGTTTTTCTAGTTGCTCAAGCCCTCAACTCACATATTAACAACAACAACAAAAATTCAGTATGTTCCTCATGAAACCTTCTTCCCAAAAGAACATACATATACACACTCATACACACCCATACACACACATACTTACACACATATACGCACATGCACACACACACAGTTACATACACACACTCTCTCTCTCTCTCTCTCTCTCACACACACACACTCACACATAGACACACACACACACACACACACACACCTATTTTCCAGGAAGCCCAGGGACAACCACCAAACCCCCGGGGCTGGCGGCTGCTGGCCCTTTGAAGTAATTGCTGCTGTTGGACCATTGCCCTTGCCTGGAAAAGCAGCGGGAGTTCCCCAGGGCCAGGAGCCTTCCAGGGACAGGTCTCCACACCCACCCACCAGGACGTCAGGACGAGAGGAGGCCCCAGTGAAGGACACCTTCCCAGCTGGGCTCCCAGGGCCACTCTTCTGACTGCTCAGCTCAGTTTCCAAACACAGCTGGTCCCCCCGGTGCAGGTCTGCCCAGGTGCCATCCCCCTCCCTGGTGATCCGCCAGGGCTCAGGCGGTTTTTCCTTTTAAGCCTGTGAGACACACAGAATCTGGCTGCTCCCATCCCCTTCCCTGGATCATGGGGCCACCCTCCTGCACCTTTCACTCTGTGCTGCCATCATCATCTGTATTTGTGCCCACAGCCGGGTTTCTGACCGGGCCTCCTGCTGCACCAGAAGGCTTCTGGGGGGGGGGGCGTGACTGAGGGAACTCTCAGAGCCCCAGGACTTCCTAGTGTGGCGTCTGGAAGCCACAGGCCCAGTGGACACTGTGCGGAGGAACTGTTTGATCAGTGGCCTTCAGTCTCTCAGGTTCACCACACACAGGGACTCATGTGGCTACAGCGCTGACCACTCACTGCTGGGGACTTGCCCTTGGCCAAAGAAAGCCGTCTTGCCCAAGGTCATGCACGCTTCCCAGGGAGAGTCAGCACCCTAAGAATGGTCAGTGCGGGGGTGTCACTGTAAAGGGTGCCCCCCAGAGCTCCCTGTGCGATGGGCCGAGGCCTCCACTGCCACTTCTCCCTCTGCCCAGTGCCACCCTCATTCCCCATGAGCTTCGTCCCCAGGGCACTCCCCAAACCATCTCAGCCTCAGGGTCCACGCCAGGGACCTGGGCCTGGAGCAGCCACTAAAGAGGCCCCTCCTGCACCCACACCCTGTGTGCTGGCGGCCACACCTTCCACAGCCAAGACATTAGAGTCAGGGTGAGACTAACAAGGCCGTGACAGACATAAACTCACTGGGAGGAAATTTGAGCATATTTGAAATTTGAGACAGAAAGTGCTGTTTGGACTGAGATGGTCAAAGATGGCAGGTTGAACCCACATTTTTATCTCCTGCCCTTCCAGAGATTCCAATAAAGTTATAAGAAAGGAACAATGTGTAGGTGCAAAATTAGTGAAGAGAGCCGCTAACAGGTAGGTGCTTCAAGGAGATGCTGGGAGAAGGAACGCAGATGGCAAAGGGCAGCTGATCTGTTCTGAGGAGGGGGAGGGGGTAGAGAAGCCTGCAGGCCTCTGCCCTCCCAGGGCCTCTGCCCTCCCAGGGCCCTACTGTCCCTTGGCCCCACCCTCCCAGGGGCTTGTTTCCTGGGACACAGTGCTGAGCACAGAGGCACCTCCAGGGCCAAGAGGTCGTTCACCCTCTGCTCCTTCTCATTACAAGTCCTCCTGCTCTTCCACTTTTTAAAAAACCATCTGCAGGTATTCCAGTTTAATAGCAACGGAACAGCATATTAAGTAGAGAAAGGTAACTTTCAAAAGAATCATTTTTACTTCTCCCTACTCCCCTTTCATCAGATACCATCTCAAAAGGACCACATAAAAGCAGAGATCTCTCAATGACTGGACTCCCCTTTACCTCCTGGGGAGACCCCACAGACAGCTCTGTGGACCCCAGGGTTCCAGGGACACGAGTTTGACAACCATGGCAAAGACTAAGGGACTGGAGGTTTCAGCTGCTCTCAGGCAGTTGTGTTGGCTCCGGAAGCGTCAGGTCGGCCCTCGCTGGCAGGAGCATGGCGTCAGTGGGGCTGTCATTGCAGCAGCCCCCTCATCACTTTCTCTGGGAAACCAGAGGCATGAGGGTCTCAAACGAAACAGAGAGGCGCGTCCTAAAACCATGCACAGGCGTGGAGAGCCTTGAGCCCCTGGTGGGTGGGCTCACACAGGTGAGCACCCTCAGCACCAGAGAAAGGCAACCTTGGTGAGGCTTCAGGGGCGCCAGGTCTGGGGGCTGCGGGAAGGGGCAGGGAGGGACATTTCGCAGAGGATGCTTCAGTGGTGACAGGGAGACCGGTGGCTCCGTGTGCACCAGTTTACCAACAGGTGACCTGGGTGATTGGAAACATCATCAGGGAACCTGGGTCTGCACTTCATCCTGGAGAGAGTGTGGGAAACGGGGGATCCCTGCGTGAGCCATCACCTGCCTCCCAGGCAGGGAGACCACGTGGGAAAATGTGGGAAGATGAGTAGAAACACGCAGGATGGCCAGCGAGCCGGAGGGCACTCCCTGGTGGAGGTACCAGCCCCCGGGTCAATGCTGTGCACTTCTCCATCGCCTCATTCAAAGGAGGACAAGACTTGGTGAAGTGAGCCTGGCATCATCACCTTCTGCGGACAGGAGGGCTCAGGGAACCGCCTGAGGATGGGGACACTCAGACTCACTGATGGTGAGCATCTGCTCCTGACCCCTGTCCCGGCACTGGGCACTTACCCCGGATTTCACTGGGTGTTCAGGACCCTTAGCAGACAGTCTCCTTACTTTAGAGGCCGGAGGGGAGAAGAGACTCCCAGGGCTGGGGTCTCTGCGAGAGAATGGCAGCAGCCGACACTGCAGCGAGGTCCCCCTGCTGCGAAGCCCCAGCGATGCCCTCCCGTGGGACCGAGCTGCAGCTCTGGGGCCTGGAAGAGAGCGCTCTGCAACCACCGCCTCTTCCCCAGCTTCCACCCAGCACCGCAGCGGCCTCTCCCCCGACTGCCTCTCTCACCTGTGTGACCCCTCCCCCGTGGGCCACAAGCTTGGTCCTGTGCTCCCAACCCCTCTGACTTTCTGACTGTCTCCACCTGGCCCCACCCCTGACCTTAGTAACAGTTCTCTCTTCCCTGCCCTTCTCTTTCAGTGATGCTTCTGCAGGTTTCAACCAGGTGATCTTGACAGGGACAGAAATAGAATGTAGGGAACCAGCTAGAATTGTGAGAAATGTTAACCATGCTCTGTTAACCGTGACTGTTGTGTTCTGATTAAAGAAGGCACATTCTAACCTGGCTGGGAGTTGCACCAGGGACTCGGGAGCTCACCTGGACATGTGGCTCATCCTTCTTATCAGGGAGCTAGCTGCCTATTTTCATGGAAAGATAAGCAACTTTGTTGCAGAAACCAGAATTGCCAGACCTTTGAAGACCCCAGCCCTTTCTGCCTATCACAGCCCTTTGAAGACCCCAGCCCTCTGCTTACCTGTTCACTGCCCATTGGCATACCCTTTGGCTACTTTCCCGTGTAATCTTTGTCCTTTTACCTAATATAATCAGCCGGCTTAAGGGTGGGTGCAGAGCAGATTTCTGTGGCTGACCTGCTGCTCTCCCATGCTGCCAGCAGGTTTGGAATAAGCGCTCATATGACTCAACCCTGTCTCTGCGTAATTGACTCAAGTAGTGACAGGCAGCCCGGACCCATTGTTTTGCAGTTACAGTCTGATGAACTGAACATGTGGGAACCCCGCCCGGAAAGATGTCTTTGTTCTGGCCAGCATCTTACCTGGACCCATGCCTCAGCCCAGGGAAATCTGTCTAGAGAAGACATTTTCGTGCAAGGACACATCCCCGTGTTTCCTCTGTTTCTTCAGGAAGCGCCAAAGGTGTTCCTCTTACTTGTTCATAGTTTGGAGGCAACTGAGCTGTGGCTTATCCTGCAAACCACAGCCTTAGCTCTACGGCGGTCGTTTTTTATGTAGGCATCTGGAGCAGTTGGCTCTGCTAGTGTTTGCCAGTGTCTACTGGCATTTGGGGGTGGGGATAGCAGCTCTGATTGAATTATTGTCAGGGTTTCAGGAGGTCAGGATAGAGGGAGGGTGCTGCAAGCTCTGTGCTCCTCTCTTCCTCATCCAGCTACTGCACCACTATAATTGTCACATTGTCTTGCTAGATGCTCCAGTTTGATTAAATAGCCAATGACAGCTGGAGCCACGTTCCTCAGAGGCTGAGTCAGGATGTGTTTGAAGCCATTCCTCTTTGAATAGCTCACACCTCAGGCTATTAAGCAGGATGCTGAAAGAGGGCAGTGTTTTCCTCATGACTAGCCAGGGCCTCACCCTGCAAGCTCAGTGCCAGGTGGCTGCTGCAGACACACCCACGGAGGCCCTGACACCTGCTTGGTTCAGCGATCATGGTTCTTTCTCCATCATCACAGGCCTCAGTGAGGCTCACCTTCAGAGCAGACATAAGAGCCATGCAGTCCCCTGGTCCTGGGAAGGCCTTGTATTTGTGCCTAAGGTCATGCAACCAAGTGCAGAGGCCAAGAAGACACCATCTATCATCCATCAGAGGATTCCACTGGCTTCTGGAAGGCCGTGGTTCTTTGTTAGATCAATATGTACAGATCCTTTTCACAAAAGGAATCCACTCGTGATTCAAGTTCACAGTCTTCGTTTGACTTTGGTCCAAGTCAGTAGCTTCAGCCTGGACTGTCCCGCAGCATCACCTGGTGGTCCTTCAGAACGACGGATGTCAGAGTCAGCTTAGCCCTCCCACACCCCCACCCCCACCCCCCGGAGCGTTGGGATGCGTACTCTTGGCCGACCTCAGGGCGACTGGGTCAGGAATTCTGCTGGCGGGTCCAGGCAATCTGTGTTTCCTCAGGTCCTTTAGTGATTCGGATGCTCAGCCTGAAAAGAGCTCATTCAGCACCTCTTGGGTGGATGAGAAGGCCTGGCTTTGTTCAAGGTTCACCTTGACTCTAACGCACCATTGAGGTCCTGACCTCGCCTTGAGAGGAAGTTAGTTTGTAGAAGATGAAGGGGAATCATCAAGGTTCCGAGACAAGGAAGGTTCTTTTAAAACGTGCCCAAGATTTTGTTCTAATCGGGGATAAGATGACACTCGGAGACAACCACCTTGAGAGCAGAGCTATTACTCATAGTTCCACGAGGTGGGGGCATGCCCCACTCATAGGGCCGTGGGGAGTCCCGGAGACAGAGCTGCTGGGGAGTACACGGGCCAGGCCCTTGATTGTGGCTTTCCCGGTAAGAAATGGTTGAAACAGGAGGTATGCTGAGCGCATTTAGGGTTGGACGGCTTGAATAATCTCAGGGAGATCAGGCTGCAGGGGGTCCCTAGTTCGCTGGGGCTGGTCCTGGGGCACTTTAGAGCAGGGGGATGTTGGCTTGGGGTGTGAGAATTAGATGAAGGAAGTGATTGGCAGTACGGGCTCTGGACTGGTTAGCTTGCATATCAAAGGCATGTTCTTAGTTGTTTGCTATCTCTAGGAAACAGCAAACCATAGGAGACAGTCCCTTCCCAGGTTCCCAAGGCCCTGAGGTGTCAACGCATCGTACAACATAAAACATTGAAAACATACTTAACATGGAAGTCAAGTTAGACAGACCCAGGCTGACTCGGCCTGCTACTTCCAGCCACCCAAACGTGACGTCTTTCAGGGCCACGTTCTCCCTCTCTGCGACGGAGGCAATAACACCCACCTCACGGAGCGTGTGGAAAGTGTGAGGTGACGGACTAGTGTCTGGCTCAGCCAGGAGGCACTTAATACGTGAGAACGATAATAAAAATCAGCAACAAAGCAACGGACATAGAACTTGAAGTGAGAAGCAATGAGGCAAATGCAATTTAGACTTTCCCTTTCAGAAAAGGATAGCGCCACTGACAGAGCGGGCTGCAGGCAGCCGGAGCTGTTTGCCCGATGGGGCTGGGTTTAGACCTGCTGGATGGGCATCAGGACAGCGAGAGGAGTCGTCTTGGCCCAGAGCTGCGAGGCCCGGACTTGGCAGAGCGGTCGCCAGGTGACCCCTGAGGGAGAACGCGCAGTGAGGGTCTCACCAAGGCTGGGCCCGTTGCGGGCAGGGGCGAGAGATGCTGGTGAAGAGGAGTAGAGACGTGATGCTCTGGATAGATGTGGCGACTCAGAACTGAAATTGTCGGAAGCCACAGCTATTTGAAAACAGCCTTACCAAATGCATTTTATAAATTCACTTTGGAGGAGCGTATTGGTTTCCTATTGCTGCAGTAACAAATTCCCACACACTCCGTGGTTTGAAACAATGCCAATGCATTATCTTCCAGTTCTGTAGGGAGAAGTCTGGCGTGGGTCTCACCCCGCTAAGAGCAAGGTGTTGGCAGTCCCTTCCGAGGCCCTGGAGGCCACCGATTCCCTAGCTCAGCTGCCCCAGGAGGCCTTTCTTGCTCTGCCCCAGGGGTGCTGGCTGGGGCCAGGCCTGTCCCTGTGCAGCCCCTTTGTGCCTGAAGGACACGTCCGAGGGACGGAAGGCTGAGGGTGTACACGCTGTCTGTGCGCTGGTGAGTGGGCCACCAAGGGAGGGAGCAAGACGCTGCCCGGTGTGTCCTCGCCCTGGGCCAGCCCAGGGGCCTCTCCACCTCCCCTCTGCGCCCAGACCTCCACTTGCTGTCCTGTGGGTGAGGCACTGCCTCCTTGGGCAGCACCTCTAAGCTCAGGTTCCTTGCAGAGCAAGCCCGGCCTGGAGAGAGGTGGACACACTGGGAACGGGGCAGAGGTTCTGAGATATTGCCACAGAGGGTCCAGGAAACTCGCTTGCGGGAGGTCTGGCACCTGCCAGGTACTGTGCTGTGCACACTCAGTTAGTCCTTTTCACAGCTCTGTGCCCCAGGCCTGGTCATTCCCGCCTGCAGGTGAGAGCTGAGGCTCACCGGGCCCAGCACACACCGACGTGTTTCTCAGTTCCACCCCTGCTCCTCCCAGTCGGCACGGGCGCGAACCTGAGGTCGGCTCTTCTCAGAGTTCTGTAATTCATGAGCCCAAACACTGCCCTGGCCTCCCTCCGGGCTGGGCCCGGATGTGCTGAGCAGAGGTCCGTGGGCTCACGGGGTTCAGCAGGTTGCGGGGCAGGTCCGCTGCTGTGGAATGCTGAGAAATCCCTTTTTCAGAAACGCAAAGCGAGCCCAATTCACATAGCACATGCTGTCGGATGAAAGGAAGCCCTTTTTGCTATTTGAATGTTATTCAAATAAAGGATTATAAACTACCTCGGTAGCTTACATTACCATCTCCAAATGCAAAAACCAAAAAAAGATCCAGTGTACAGAACAGGGGATTTGTTTTTTTGACAATAAAGAAGAAAGGTGTCTCTTTTCTAATTCAAAATAATGGAAACTGGGCTATGGAAAGCACTGAACAGAACATTCTAGACTAATCCCTTCCCCTGTACTACCTCCTGCACACACAGAAGCATGACTCCCTTCCGAAACACCTGACGGTGGCTCCAACCCCTTCAGTGCGGGAGCAGGCCCTCTGAGCAGCCAGCCCGGTCAGTTGGGTGGAAAATAAGTGCAAGACGAAAACGTTGGCAAGGCAGTAAGGAGCACAGCGGTATGCTTGACCCCCATCTCTGCACCTGCCCCTCCTCAAGGAGGTCGGACTAGTCTGCTATCATTGCTGTAACAAATTAACATAAATCCAGCAACTTAAAACAGTGCAGGCAGGTGCATTGTCCTGCAGCTCTGGAGGTCAGGGGTCTGAAATGGGGCTTGTGGGCGAAGGGTCAGCGAGCCACGCTCCTCTGGAAACACTTGCTTTTGCAGCTTTCAGAGGCCGCCTGCTGGCCTTGGCTCACAGCCCCCAGCCTCCTGCCCCCCCCCCACCCCCCCCGGCTTACCAAGCATGACCCTCATCCCTCTCTGGCTCTCCTACCCCTCTCCTTCACGTATGAGACTTTCTGGGATTACATTGGCCCACCAGACAATGCAAGATCAGCTCCCTGCCTCACATCTCCAATCACATTTTCCCCTGAAGCAAGATACTCAGGGGTTAGGACACAGACGTCTTTGGGGGCCTCTGCTCACCACAAAAGCTCAACCCTGGTTTGAAAGGCAGGTTGAAGGAATATCCTGTGGACTCTCCGGGGCGACTGTTGGCCTGGACGCTGAGGCTGGTACCCTCACCCCCACCCCAGGTGCGAGGAAACTCCAGGGGCCTCTCCATAACCCCGGAGTCCGAATCCCAGATTTGACAGGGAAACAACTCAGATACCCTTCAGGGAGCCCAGAGCTTAGACAATGCAGAGCTTAGACAATGAAGATGCTGACGGGCGAATGGGGCGAACAGGGCAGGGGCCCTAATGCTGCCGAGGGATCCGTTTCTGACTGAAATGGGCATTTCTGTGCATTCAGGCAAACGAGACCTGGGCAGGGTGCGGCGGCATTTCTTCACATGAGTGTGGAATCCTCCGTCTACAAGTGCGCCCCTTGCGGGCTCCGCAGCATTAGAGTTGGCCCTGAATGGGTAGTTCACAACCAGCCTGGGAATTGCCTCCTGTTGCCAGGGGTGGAGCAGCCACTGAGACCCACCTCCAACCCTACCTTCTCTAAGTTTCTTCCCAACAGCACTAGCCAGAGGGACCCCCCTCCCAGGCTCCCCTGGCTCCGCCTTCTATCTACAGCAGGTGTTCCTGCTCCTGTGCTGTGACCCACCTTGGTGAGCACATGCAGCGTCCTGACCTTCCCCACCTGACTGCAGGCGGGGGACGGGGACGTCCTGGGCTGGTCCTCCAAGCTCCCTCGGTGCCACCGCTAGCAGTCAGTTCCAGAAACAGCTGCTGGCAGAGAGGAGTCCCTACTGTGCCGAAGGCGCCCAGGGCTGAGGTTAGATGGGGTTGGTCTTATGTCTTTTGTCTAGTTTGTGGCTTTCCTGTCAGCCTAGACTTCCCTACTATAGCCCCTGGTGGTGTGGCTGCCAGGGCTGTTTTTCTGAAAACCAAAGCTCTTCACTCCTTAAGGCCCAAGTGTTGGCCTGGCTTACCAAGCACGACGCTCATCCCTCAGGCCTTGCCTTCCAACCACTCCCTCTCCTCCATCTTTTCCTGAGCTTCTGGGAGGCCCGCAGGTGATGTGACACTGCTCCTCCAGCCAGGCCCTGAATATCTACAAAATACACAAGAGCAGAGTGTGCTCTAGTGTCATTTGTTTGTATCTAAACCTCTTCCGCCAGAAGGAGCGCCCCCCCTACCCGGGCAGGAGCTGGGGTTTCCTGAAGCGCTCAGCCGTATCTGTGAGCGCCAGCGGAGCCCGGGCCCTGCTGGGGGCTCAGTGCCTGGAGTGCAGCAGGTGCCTGTCAGATGTTCACTGAGTGGCGGGCTAGATGGACTCAGGATGTTGGGGGAAGCTGCCTCTAAAGTAGTTGGGTTACTTTTGTCAGCACCTTTCAAATAAAAATATCTGGGACTACCCTTGTATGTTATAATATAAACCCAACTTCCCCTTTTAACAGCAGTAATAATAAGGCCAATTACTTAACTAAAGAAACATGCTGAGCTGTGCGCTCAGCTGAGTGAGAAGTAGAATAGAGGTCTCACTTTATTTGGCGGGACTTGGGCATCAGGAGAGAAGGGGACACTGGCCCTTGCTTTCCTGCGCCTTCTCGTCTCGCCGGCTGCTGCCCAGGGCTCTCAGTCCTGTTGATGGGAACCTGAGGTCGGCGCTCCGAGGCTGCTGAGTTTTAACTGCCAACAAATGAGGCTGAAGGTGGCCAGGCTGACTTGCATATTCACATGTCCTTTTCCATCAGTGAGTATATTGTAATTTTTTTAAATGCTGAGCGTAGGCACTAAAAATGTATGGAAATTATCCACAATTTCATTTGAAGCCGCATTCTCTGGCTCTAAAATGTGTGGATAATTGAACCCTGCTTCTCTCAATTACCTCTACCCCAATCCATGAATAGAAAATGCTGTAGTTGGGAAGGAGAAGCCAAAATGGAATAAGCACCCCCCGCCCCCAATTTTCAGTATGTGTATTAGTAAAGGTCCTTTGGTCAAAATCAATAGAAACTCACCCTGGCTAACTCAAGCAGAAAGGGATCTAAGGGAAGGATGGGAAGCGGCCGATAATGTGGCAAGAAGCCAGAAGGACGTGACCTGAGCAGATGTGGGTGCAGATGGAGGAACCAAAGGACCGGCTCTTGTAGATGTCAGTGTCTGCGTGAATCAGCTTCAAACAGTTCCTGTTCTGTAACTCAGCTCAAGCTCATCCCCAGAGAGGAGGTTCCTGTCGTCCGGCTTGGGGGGCCTGTCCCTCCCTTGGTCTAAGAGAACAGACACACTATGAAGAATGTTGGTGTGGAGAGGAGACGTTTCTCAGGGAAGTGTGCAGTGTTACATAAAAAAGGAATGGAGGCTGAAACAGCAAGTGTCCACCCCAGTGGGCATGGCTTCACCCCAGTGCATAGAGAAAGGCAATGCAGGGCAGTGCAGCTAAACTAGAGTTGATGCTCATTATTCACGAATTCATATTTGTGAATTCACTTATTCATTGAAACGTACTTGCATTCCTCAAATCCAAACCCTCAGTGCTTTTGTGGTCGTTCCCAGACATGTGTGGAGGGAAAATATGGAGTTGCCCAAGGTGTGCCCTCCCTGCTAAGGTGGAGCAGCGATGTTCCGCCTTCTATCGCACCCTCATGCTGTAAAAACGTGTCCTCTTCCCAGGCTGTTCAGGACCGCTACCTTGTGGGAGTTTGTGTGCTTTTGCTGGTGATTTCACATTCAAAATAGCCCCCACTAAGTGTTCGTGGTTCTAAGCACAAGAAAGTTGTGATGTGCCTTATGCAGAAAGTGTGTGTGTTAGATGAGCTTTGCTCAGGCATGAATATAGTGATGTTGGCCATGAGTTCAAGGTCAATGGACCAATGATGTATTAAACAGAAACACGCATAAAATCGGGTTCTGTATGGGTCGGTTGGCCAAAGGCTCACAGGAACCTAATCCTGTATTTCTCCTGGGGCAATGGTTCAGTATTCACTAAATCTGTGTTTGCAGCGACTTTATAGAATATAACTACTGTAAATAATGAAATTAAACTGTATATATTCCTGGATTACTGGTCTTCAGACTTTTAATTCTATAGCACATTTCTCTCAGGTTATGGTTATTGCATTTCATTTTAAATTCACTATTTTCTCACAGTTCTTGCACTTTCATAAATGTATTGCCATTTAATTATGTACCATGTCCACATCTTGAGCCTTCTCACCCCAGAATGGAGAGGGAAGAGAAGATTGGAGAGGCAGGCACTGTCTTCCTGAGAGAGCGACCGAGAGCCTTCTAGGAGGTTTAAAGGCAACAGCCTTGTTTCCATGTGAGGGAAGCAGTCAGCTCTGCTCACACAGCGGAGTCCCTGGTGGAGGGGCCTCGTTGCCTGCTTGTTTGATGACTTCGCTCCTAGCTGAATGAGCATCCTTCTGTGCTCTGTGTCCCTCTTGAAAATTGTCTCAGCCCTAAATTATGTCCTCATCTATCACCACATGTAATTATGAAGTTTGCCAGGGAGATTTCTCTCAACTAAATATGTACTCTGGCTTCACAGAAAATATTTTTACATATTTCGTTTACCTTCAATATTAAATAGATTAATGCCAGGTTTATAATTATTAAGAAACACTAGAGGCCCGGTGCACAAAAATTTGT
>NW_005871501.1:148759-171972 GCF_000147115.1 Myotis lucifugus
TTTGGGGGGGGTTGGGGCCCCCCCCCCCCTTTTACCCCTCAAAGGCAGGGTCGCTGGGGAGGTTGCGCGCCACCCCTGTCACGCAAAGAGCAGGGCCGATCAGGGGGTTGGGGCGCCTTCCCCTGTCACTCACAGAGCAGGGCCCATCAGGGGGTTGAGGAGCTCCCCCCTGTCACAGAGTAGGGCCGATAGGGGAGCTGGGGCAACGCCCCCTGTCACACACAGAGCAGGGCGGATCAAGGGGTTGGGGCGCTGCACCCTGTCACACTCAGGGCAGGGCCAATGGGGAGGTTATGGCTCTACCCTGTCACACACAGAGCAAGGCCCGTGGAGGGGGGTTGGGGCGTCACCCTCTATTACCCACAGAGCAGGGTCGATCAGGGGGTTGGTGCGCTGCACCCTGTCACACACAGAGCCGCAGGGCAATCGGGGGATTGGGGAGCTCCCTCCCTATCAGGCACAGAGCAGGGCTGATCAGGGGGTTTGGGCGCTGCCCCCTGTCACGCTGATCCCGGTGCCGGGAGCCTCGCTGCTCTGCTGATCCCGGTGCCGGGAGGCATATTACCCTTTTACTATATAGGATAGAGGCCTGGTGCATGGGTAGGGGCTGGCTGGTTTGCCCTGAAGGGTGTCCTGGATCAGGGTGGGGGTCCCCACTGGGTTGCCTGGCCAGGCTGGCTGAGGGGCTGAGGGCTGTTTTCTGGCTGGCAGTTGACTAAAAGCTCCCAACCGCTCCTTGTTTTCTTTTTTTTTATTTTTTTATTCTGGGCCAGCTTTAGCTCTGAGGCCTCGCTGCTGAAAACATGGATACAATGTTGCGGTCTGGGGCTGACTGACAGCCGGTTTTGTTTAGCTTCTTATTTGCAACATAGTAATAGTTGCTTAGAGTTGCAGCTGAGAGTCCGGCAAGTGAGGCAGGGAACGTTGGAGTCCGCAGTCCCTGGAGGAAGCAAGCCTCCCTGCTCGCTTCAGTGCATGGCTGCCGGCCACCATCTTGGCTGACAGTTAATTTGCATAAGGATACGCTGATTAGCCAATGGGAAGGGTAGCGGTCGTACGCCAATTACCATGTTTCTCTTTTATTAGTGTAGATTATCAAGTGACTTGATTCAAACTAAAATTAAAACCCCAAAGTCCAAAAGTTCTGAGTCCATGTAATTATCTTCTATGTATCAGGTGACTTTATTATTAATACTACAGTCTGAACATACACCTTTATACAAAGTAGCTCATTTGCTTAGGGAAAAATTTCCTGCAATTACATTGCTATAAATTTGTTTTAAATTATAATATATTCAAAGTTCAAGCTATCCTATTCTATAGACACTTCAATATAAAAGTAGGTAATAAGAATGTGTCATAGTGCAGTCGGTGTGGCTCAGTGGTTGAGCGTCAACCTATGAACCAGGAGGTGACAGTTCAATTCCTGGTCAGGGCACATGCCCAGGTTTCGGGCTCCATCCCCAGTGTGGGGTGTGCAGGAGGCAGCCAATCAATGATTCTCTCTCATCATTGATGTTCCTATCTCTCTCTCCCTCTTCCTCTCTGAAATCAATAAAAATGTATATTTTTAAAAAAGAGATGGCTTGATGAATTTGCACAAGGTGGCACGAAATGAGTCAGCAGCTCATCTTTCTTCTTAAAAACACAAACTCCTTAAAATAATGCCCACAGAGCCCTGGGTGGCTGTGGCTGATTTGGTTGAGCATTGTCCCATGCACCAAAAGGTTGCTGGTTCAATTCCCGGTCAGGGCACATGTCCGAGTTTCGGATTCAGTTCCCGTTCAGGGTGGGTACAAGAGGTAGCCGACTGATGTTTCACTCTCACTTTGATGTTTCTCTCTCATACTCTTCCTTCTTCTCTTTATAAAAATCAATTAAAACATCTTTTAAAAAATCAAACCCACAGAGCATAAGCCAGAGTGGAAACAAAGCAACACAGAGGCTGCGTCTCCAGCTGAGGCTCAGCGCAGCTCATGGGAAAGTGCACCTGTAAGGTCGTTGGGGCCACGCCAGCTGGAGTGCCATCGCCGCCCAGCAGACCCTGAAGCCTCGTGGGGAGTTCTGGTGCCAGTCACTGCCCACCTCCATGTCTCCAGGCCACCCCCATGTCAGCCCTGGCCTGGAGACCGATGGAGAGAATGATATGGCGGTGAGGCCTGATTTGTGTGTGGTAGCTGCCGCGGGCGGGGGGGTGGGGGGGGGAGGGACACGTGCCCTCCTGGAGCTTGCTGGCCATCTCCGCAGGCCTCTTTGGCTGCCGGCCCCTCCCTGCTGCCCCTGTGCTGTCCCCCTTTGCTGAGGGCCTGGGTGGCTGGAGCTACTGGGTCTGAGATGACATTCTTCAGGAGAGATGAAGGTGCAGATATTTCCCTTCCTTTTGTCCCCTAACTTGGGCTCTGGTGAATAGAAGTGGTGGGACTAGGGAAGGCGGGAGGAAGGTGCCGCCATCATGAATGCATGACAGTGAAGGGATGAGGCCGCAGCATAAGCCTGCCCTCAGGATGTCGCTGAGACATGGCTTTTGCCTTACCTTAGAGTCCCTCCCTAGGAGGCACTGTGACGCTCCTGCCTCGCACCCTAGCCTGGCTCCCAGGTGCTCCCAGGCCCATCAGCCTCCCTGGCCCCGGCTAGGAGAGCTCCTGAGGGCCACCCCGTGCCCCGCTGCAGGCACAGGGTAAACTCCGGGCACCTTCATCCTCTGACCAGGGACGACCCTCCGTGTCCAGAGCCCCTGGGGCTTAGGTTCCTGGCTCTCTCCAGGGGTCTTTGGTGGATATGCAGCCTGGTCTGCTGCCCCTCCTGGACTACTGGGTTCCTGGGACACTCCCTAAGAAATGCCCGTGATTTCTTGTCTCAGCATCTGCTTCTGAGGAGCCCAAACTCAGGAGCATGCTGGCTCCTCATGAATGTTGTCAGTACTCTGACCTCGATTCAGGAAACTCAAAGAATGCACCTGAAACAGATTTCTGTTCATTGTTGGGGGCACTTGCCTGGACCACACGAATCTGGGGAGACTGCTACTTCGATGTTTCTGTGGGAACTGCATTGTGGCAAAGCATGAGACAGGATATTGAAAAGGAGACACTCTATTATTCATGTAACCATTTTAACCACATTGTGGTCCAAAGTAGAACTCGGAGTCCCTCAAAATGTGTTCGCCAGGAGAGGTTCATCTCTGGGCTCAGGGCTGTGTCTGCCCCCGATTGAGCCCTTCCCCCTCCAGCCCCCAGGACAATGGAGGGAGGGAGTTCGCTCTCCTGCCACAGCTGCTTCCCGCCCACAGCTCCGAGAAACACCCCTCTTTCTCAGACAGAGAAAGGAGGGCGCAGGAGCGCGGCTCCACCTTCCCTCCGCACCTCTGTGCGCCCCACTGTCACCCCTGGGCCACCTGGGACCTCAAAGGGAACCGAAAAGCAACTCCTGCTCGTGTCCTGATGTCCCTCTGGCACGATAGTCCATCCAACCTATAAAATTCATGCCTTTAAAAAATCAGGGCTAAGTGGAGAAGATGAATTTACCAAATTCTCTAGTTCTTAAACTTTTGTTGTTGGCAGGAAAGCCTTAGACTTGTGCTTTGTGGGGATAACCTAGGGATGGGTGAGCCCCTCAGGGGAGGTACAAACCGGAAGATTCCCACTGCTAAACCTAGACAAAACCCGGCCACAGGAAAGAGCAACTTCAGCCAGCCGTAACATTTTCAAGTAAACAGGAAATTCTCAAAGTTGAATTTTTTAATGTAAAAGAACAAATAAGAGAAAAAGGTGGTAGGATAATAACCCCCTGTACCCATGGGCCTGGGGACCCCTGGGAAACAATGCGTCTCCCCCTTGGCCCTTTTCTCCCTCTTCCGAAGGTCAGAACGGGGAGCAGTGCCACGAACATTGGTATTGCAGCCACGCCTCCCCAGGGCATGATGAGTTCCTACCTCACTCCGCGCGTTAGGTTAGAATCCTCTGTACCAAACACCCACCACCCAGCTGCTGGCGTGTTAGACTGCTTATTCTATTGGAATGGCCGGCTTCTCCGGGATCCGGTGGTGGTGGAGGTGGAATTACTCAGACAGTGGAAAGCAACAGCTAACTGCACCGCAGTGGAAGACGCAGCACATGAAGGGCGCTCTCACGCGCTGGACAGCCGGCCTCCCTCCTGCTCTGCAGGTGCTCTGGGAAGTCACTGCCCAGCCAGGGACACTCAACCCGGGGTGCTTACGTCTAGGGAAGGCCGTGGGCTCGCTCTTGCAGATGGGCCACCTGCTGTCTCTCCTGGGCTCTTTCTCCCCATCTGTCACTATGGAAACCCACAGCTGCTTGGAAGCTCTGTGCTGAAGACGGCAGGGTTCCCATCAGCCTGGATCCCTGGAGGAGTGCAGGGACCCGAGCTCCCACACTGCTGGCTGGACTGTCTGTGATAGGGAAACAGACTGCGTTGTGTTAAGCTACCAAGATTCAGGGTTGGCCTGTTAGAGCACTGGTTTTACTCTAACACCCAAGTGTTCCCCTCTCAGATTTTAGCCTCCACACATATTTCAGCCATCTCAGCAAGGGACACGCTCCTGCAAGAGTTCACTGAATACAGGGCCTGCGCTACTGCTCCATGTAGGTGAGTAAAGACCCATCCCCACCTTGCTGCTCAAAGAACCGTCCACAAACCGGCAGCATGAGCGCTGCCCGGGAGCTTGCAGAATCCTGAGCATCAGCGCACTGCAGAACTGCCGAGTCAGCACCTACCCTACCACAGCCATCGGCGATTCCTGAAGTGCCAGCCCAGGCTCAGCTCCCCGCCAGCGGAGGCATCTCCTCATTATTCAGACTTTTCCTACCCTGCGAACCCCAGTGAGCCAACGAGCCTGGCCAGCTCTGGGAGCTTTCGGAGCTGATGTCTATGCCTCCCTCCATTTATAACTGAGGTAACTTGGCCTTTGGGCATTCGTGGGAACCTAGAGAGAAGTAGTAAGTGCAGGGGAAGCAAGATTTCAGAGGCCGACAACAGGTGGTCTGCTAGACAAGTAACCCCTGCTGCCATGACTTCATGCTTGGAAACTGTCTGTGAGTTTCCATATTGGGCTTTGTGACGTCACCACTTGCCACAGATTACATGACACCTTCTCTGATACCTGCTCCGAGTTGACTTTTCCCAGAGTAAACATGTTTGAAGGTGGAGCGCCATGTAAACTGTGTCCCCAGCACCCATACTTATGCTGGGGGGTGCCTTCCCCCGGCTGCCAGTGGGCTGGGAGTGTGTGAGGAATAACTGGCGACATGTTGTGCTTCGGAAGTATTTGCTTTGCTTTTTGTTTTTAAAATTTACCCCTGGTATACAAGTCCTCTTCATTTCAAAAGTACATGGACCTACAACCCAAAAGATGGACAACCAACCATGTGCCCCCTTCAACCAGCAGGTGCTACAGTGACAGGGCTATTGGTCCATGGTCCTTTCTGGGGAAAATTCTTCCATCATCATTCCATACCTTCCCCAGGGGCCTCTGAGATATACCTTCCTCTTCGGTAAGGACCACTTTTTCCCTAGTTAAAGCCTGAACATCAGTCTTTGGGTAGAGATTGGTGTGAGCTTCACGATTATCACCTTTGGCACCTCATCCATTTATTCATTTGCTTACTTATTCATGCGACAGAGTTTCATGAATTGGCTGCATGTGATTAGTAGAACTTACTAATAATGGCTGTCAAAAATGGCAAGAAGTCTTGCTGGAGGACAGCATCAAAGGCTGATGGGAAAATAAAAGGGATTGTGAATGAAGCACCTGCCTATCAGAGGGTTAAGGGGAGCAAAGAAACAAAGAGAAACCCGGGGTCAAATAGCTCTTCACAGGTGAGATACAGGAGGCCCTCTTGGTTCATTTGCACCTCACAGACGACCGGTTGGATCAGCACCACTCTCCATTCCCTGTACACTGATGGAGCATGGTGTCGAAGGCTGGAAGGACTTCAAGTAGACCCAGGTATGTCTGGCCGTGTTACATGGATCAGATGTGCCCCATAAGCAAGTTGTGTTTGTTCCCAAACTTTTTCTGAGCATTGTATAATTTTTTGAACATCATCTAAATAAATGAAATATGAGTATAAAAGGAAAAAGAATAGTCACTTGAGAGAAAAGTAAGTTGAATGTTTTGGAAAGAGTCACTAGTCTAAACCCATCTTCACCCAAAATTAACTTGCATTTACAACTACAGTACATTATAACAGACATAGTCCCAAGTCATTTTTTTAAAAGGTCAACTATAAAGAGATTTTTAAAAAGGTGGTTAAGGTTAAAAAAATTCGTAACATATGCAAATGACAAGAAGAGTCCTTTTATAAAAGAAGCCTATGTACATAACACATCATAACTAGTTATTAAAGATATGAAAATATGAAAATTAAAGCTAGAATTTACTGTTCCATATAAAATTGGCAGATGAAAAATAAAACAAGACTCAATGCTACAAAGGATGGTATGAGAGGGCTACTCTCATTCACTTTTTTTTTCTTCAAATGTAAATTTCCTTTTGTTTTACTTTATATTTAAATTTTCAATTATGGTTTGCATTCAATATTATTTTGTATTAGTTTCAGGTGTACAGTATAGTGGTTAGACAATAATATACTTTAATATATATATTTTTTATTGATTTCAGAGAGGAAGGGAGAGGGAGAGAGAAATAGAAATATCAATGATGAGAGAGAAACATGGATTGGCTGCCTCCTGCACCCCCCTTACTGGGGATAGAGCCTGCAACCCAGGCATGTGCCCTCCTGGCTCATAGGTTGATGCTCAGTCACTGAACCACACCAGCTGGGCGACATTCATATACTTTACAAAGTGATCCCCCAATGTTCAAGTACCCACCTGGCATCATACATAGTTATTACAATATTATTGACTATGTTTCCTTTGGTGTTCTTTACATCCCCATGGCTGCTTGGCAACTACCAAGCTGTACTTCTCAATCCCTTCATCTTTTTCACCCAGTCCCCCATCAGTCTGTTCTCTGTATCCGTCTCTTTCCACTGTGTTTCTTTATTTTGTTCTTTAGATTCCACAAGAAATTATATTTGATATTTGTCTTTCTCTGTCTAACTTATTTCACTTAGCATAGTACCCTCTAGGTCCATCCAAGCTGTCACAAATGGTAAAATTTCATTTTTTTAATGGTTGAGTAATATTTCATTATATATACATATATATATATACATACATATATATATATATATATATATATATATATATATATATATATATATATATATACCATCACTTTCTATCTTCTCATCTATTGATGGACACTTCGGTTGCTTCCATATCTTAGCTATTGTAAATAATGCTGCAATGAACATAGGGGTGCGTATATTCTTTCTAAATAGTGTTGTGGGTTTCTTCAGATATATTCAGAAGGGGAATTTCTGGGTCATAAGGCAGTTCCATTTTTAATTTTGGGGGGACCTTCACACTGTTTTCCACAGCGGCTGCACTAATCCGCACTCCCACCAACAGTGCACAAAGGTTCCCTTTTCTCCACATCCTCGCCAACACTTATTGTTTGTTGATTTGTTGATGATAGCCATTCTGACAAATGTGAGTTAATATCTCATTGTGGTTTTGATTTGCATTTATCTGATGATTAGTGATGTTGAACATCTGTCTATTGGCCCTTTGTATGTCCTCATTCACTCTTGAAATGATTCTGCACTGGAAAGTTTCCTTAAAAGCAATTGGTTCAGCATGGCCAGTGTTGCTCAGTGGTTGAGTGTCAACCTATGAACCAGGAGGTCATGGTTCAATTCCTGATCAGGACACATGCCAGGGTTGCGGGTTCTGTGCAGAAAGCAGCCCATCAATGATTCTCTCTCATCATTGATGTTTCTATCTCCCTTTCCCTCTCCCTTCCTCTCTGAAATCAATAAAAAATATATTTATAAAAAAGCAATTGGTTCATATGTACTAAGAGCCCTAGGAGCTGTTAATTACTTTAAACTTAATGATCGTACTTCTAGTAATTTATTCTAAATAAACAATCAGTTATGTGGTCAAAGATGTATGCACAAAGACATGTATCACAGCATTATTACTGCAAAAGGTTTGAAGCTACATAAATGTACTAAATTAGGAGAAATATATCTATAAAAATTACATAGCCATTAAAGATTGGGTACTTGAACAACAGTAAATGATATGTGGAGTTGCTCACTTTATAATTTTAAGAGAAAAAAGTAGTTTATAAAATCCTATCTAATAATAGACAAACATGGTAATTAACCATACCTCCGCTATGCTTCCCATTGGCTAATCAAGGTGATATGCAAATTAACTGCCAACCAAGATGGCGGCCGGCAGCCGTGCAGCTGAAGCGAATATGAGACTTGGTTGCCCCGGCGATGGAGGAAGCCAAGGTTCCCCGCCTGCCGCAGCCCAGCTCTGAGCTCTGGATGTAACAATGTTGCAATTATAGAAGCTAAACAAATCCCAGATACCTGCTTTCAGCCAGCTGGACTCAGAGCTGGAGCCGCAACAAAGTTTCAATTACAGAAGGTAAATAAATCCCAGAATAAAAAAAAAAAGAAGAAAAAAGGAGAGACTGGGAGCTTCAGTTGCAGGCTTGGCCTGCCTGAAAACAGTCATCAGCCCCTCATCCAGGCTGGCCAGGCACCCCAGTGGGGACACCTACCCTGAAGGGGGTGTGGGCAGGCTGAAAACAGCCCTCAGTTCCTCATCCAGACTGGCCAGGCACCCCAGTGGGGACCCCCACCCTGAAGGGGGTGCGGGCAGCCTGAAAACAACCCTCAGCCCCTCATCCAGGCTGGCCAGGCACCCAAGTGGGACCCCCACCCTGATCCAGGACACCATTCAGGGCAAACCAGCTGGCCCCCACCCATGCACCAGGCCTCTATCCTATATAGTAAAAGGGTAATATGCAAACTGACCCTAACAGCAGAAAGACTGAGAATGACTGGTCACTATGACACACACTGTCCACCAGGGGGCAGACGCTCAATGCAGGAGCTGCCCTCTGGTGGTCTGTGAGCTCTCACATGGAGGAGCTCTGCTCAGCCACAAGCCAGGCTGATGGCTGCCAGTATAGCGGTGGTGGTGGGAGCCTCTCCTGCCTCCTCAGCAGCACTAAGGATGTCTGACCGCAGCTTAGGTCTGCTCCCCGCTGGCAAGTGGACATCCCCTGAGGGCTGCCGGGCTGCCAGAGGAATGTCTGATTGCCAGCTTAGGCCCAATCCCCTGGGGAGCAGGCCTCAGCCAGCAGATGGTCATCCCCCGAGGGGTCCCAGACTGTGAGAGGACACAGGCCGTGCTGAGGGACCCCCGCCCCGAGCTCACAAATTTTTGTGCACCGGGCCTCTAGTTATATATACAAAATTATGTAATTTTTTGTTTAAAAATTATCCTACCTATTCCTACTTATGATTTTTTTTAAAGTCACAAGGAAATACACCATAATGTTGACTATGATGTTGAGATTATTTTTCTTCTTTTACATTTTTCTTTATTTTTTTAATTTTCTGCAGTGACTACATACATATTCTACTTACAAGAATAATATATTTTATTCTTTAAGCGAATGTCACACACACACACACACACACACACACACACACACACACACACAGGCATTTTAGGAGCAGCTGAGTGATGTTTCCTAATACAAACTACAGCCCTGTTGTTCCAAGTGGCAGGTGTCAGATAAAAGCTCATTTCTGAGCTGGGAAGAGCACTGGGTCACTCCAATCTGGGTGACCATATGATTTCACAAATATTTTCAAAGGCCTTTTTCTAGATTAATTTCACTTTCTATAAAGAAAAATACTTAAACATATGCACTTAAACATATGCCTCCTATTTCATTGGCATCATGGTCTTAAATTCCACCAGAATCTCCTGGTCGGACTCCTTATACCTCAGACTTTTTCCTTGAGATGGACACCACCACATCGGTGTCCTATGGACGTCAATTAGCAAACTGGAGTAAGAAGGCCTCAGCAACCTTTTTAAATCCAGCCCAGCCCTGCTGGTGGCTCAGTGGGTTGGAACGTAGTCTGTGCACCAAAAGGTTGCAGGTTTGAGTCCTGGTTGGGGTGAGTATGGACGATCCATGTTTCTCTCTCACATCAATGTTTCTCTCTCTCTCTCCTTTCCTCTTTCTCTAAAATCAATACAAACATATCTTTCAGTGGGATTAGAAAAAAAATTCAGTCCAGCCCAGGATTAATAATGAAGTACAAACCTCGTTTCTCGAATATGTCAGTTGTTGAACTAAACTTCCGTTTTCAACCAGACAGCCCTTTCAGGCTGATACCTTAGCATGACTAAAGGTCTCTCAGGCAACAAATAAAAGAAAGAATGTGTTTGTTGCTGAGATCACCACAATTTTAAAACATAAAGAGGCCATCAAGAGTGCTAATGTTGCTAAGGATGTGAAAGAAACAATGATCACAGGCGATTGAAGAGTTAGGGCAGTGGTCGGCAAACTGCAGCTTGGCAAACCTCGGCTCGCGAGCCACATGCGGCTCTTTGGCCCCTTGAGTGTGGCTCTTCCACAAAATACTGGCTCTTCCACAAAATACCGACTTCTGCACATGGGCCATGAAGTTTCAATCTCACTGTACATGTGCGTCTGCACGTGGTATTTTGTGGAAGAGCCACACTCAAGGGGCCAAAGAGCCACATGTGGCTCGTGAGCCGCAGTTTGCTGACCACAGAGTTAGGGAAACTGTTGTTGATTTGGATGAAGGAAAGCAGTTAGCCAGTGACCGCATTTCGAAGGCAGTGATATGAACACACGAAGATGCTGCATGCTGACCTGAAAGACCCCTGGAAACCAGTGAGAAAAGTGATTGGTTTAAGGCCAGTAGTGGGTGGTTGGATAAATTTAAGAAAAGAATTGTTTATTTATAGATTAAACAGTACATTAAACATATCCTATATAATAAAAGCCTAATATGCTAAGTGTCTGACTGTTCGTTTGACCGTTGAACCAGTTGCTATGATGCACACTGACCACCAGGGGGCAGATGCTCCAACCAGTAAGTTAGCTTGTTGCTGGGGTCTGGCCGATTGGGAGTGGGTAAAACAAGCCAGACACATCCTGGAGCCCTCCCACGGTCCCTCGTCGGCCCTGATTGTGCAGTGGTGGGGTCCCTTGACCTGGCCTGCACCATCTTGCAATCCGGGACCCCTTGGGGGATGTCCAAAGGCCAGGCCGAGGGACCCCACAGGTGCATGAATCTATGCACTGGGCCTCTAGTACTGTATGTAAGAAAGGTTAAAACAGGGAATCATTTGGGGGCCTGAAATGGACTAATTTAATTTACATTATTTCTAATGGTAAAAACTGATTCGGTTTTTGGACAAATCACTTCTCGAACAGCCTTCCAGAAGGAATTAAGTTCCAGAACTGAGGTTGCACTGTACTAGGGTGATTTATTTCTACTTAAATCCCAACAAACCCCCAACAAGAAATCTACCAAAGAGTACAGATGGATTTAAAATAACTGCAAACCTTCATCTGCAAATCTCATACTTAATTTTGTTTCCAATTAAGCAACTCAGAGAGCAGCTGAGTGCTCGATCCAATCAACCTCACTTAATCACACATAGTTCTTTTGTTCAAATTGTCCTGGTTGTCCAAAACCAAACTCAGATTATTTGGGATCATCTGCACACTAGAGAATGAGAGACGGGTAAATAGAATTTAGACCCATCTTTAATTCAGAGTTCCAAAGATCAAACTCCCACTTCCACATAGAAAATACATTGTTTTCAGAAACAGAAGTACTAAAAAATTGTTCTTTATAAGGTTAAATATTATTTAAGCAACATAATATTCAAAAGTATAAACAGATTCTTAACAAAAATTTCTATTACAAAAGAACCACACTTTAAAATCAAATAATCACTAGAAGCTAGTAAATTTAATTTAATAGAAGATTAAATGAGATATAATAATGCCTGTTCAGAAAACTGGTTAGACACAACTTGCCTTTTTCTCTGAAGAGAGGTCAGGGTTTTAGATAACTGTATGTTTACTTGTGGGGAAAAATGGGTCATGGCTGCCAAATAAAGCTCCTGCAATTGTAAGCCGTATTAATGAAAGTGCAGTGTCCTTTGCAAGGGTGACAATGGTCCTGTTGTTCTGTGCACTTGCTGGAGCACAGCCCATCTGGGCTCCTGGAGCGGCTCTGACCAGGGACCTGGCAGGGGAGGGACCTGGCAGGGAGAGGGACCTGGCAGGGGGAGGGACCTGGCAGGGGTGGGACCTGGCTGGGGGAGGGACCTGGCAAGGGGAGGGACAGGCAGGGGGAGGGACCTGGCAGGGGAGGGACCGGCAGGGGTGGGACTGGCTCAGGGAGGCCTGGGGAGCTGTGAGCCATGAGCCCATGTGAACGTGAACACCGGGAAGGCTAGCAGGGAATGGTGGTGTGCGGCATTTGTATCCAGCATCTGAGGCGTGTGAGAGACAGATTCCACTGAGTGTGAGGCTCCAAAAGGCGGAATTAAAAAACCAAGGATGGGATTTTAAAGGAGGAAAATTTCAGCTCCAGTGACCAGGCCTCTGGCCTTCGAGTGAAGGGGCGGGCCGAGCCCTCTATGGATGCTGGGCCTTCCGTACTGCAATTCTGAGGTGCTTACATTCCATAGAGCATCCTTTTTTTTTTTTTTTTAATGAGAAAGGAAATCCAGGTGTTTATTGGCAGAATCCTAGTGTTGGCAGAGACCTTACAGGCCGTCTGAATCAACCTCCTCTTCACAGATAGGAGCAGGGAGGCCGGGGCAGGCATGACGAATCACACAGGGCGAGTCCAGGAGCGTGGACACTGGCCACGCAGCCCGACTGCTTAATTTTCCCTGGACTGGCACTGCCTGGACCGCCCCTCCCCCTGGGATGCTGGTGTGGGAGTGGGCTGACTGGGGAGAGGCGTGAAGCCCGTTGCAGTCCCTGCTATCTGCAAGCATGAGGGCTCAGACACAAAATGCTAGTGAGCAAGAAATGATGCCAGTCCCTCACATCGTGGTTATGTGTGACTGAAAGGAGAGAAACTGCATACAAGTGGAGATAAGCCACTGCAAGGCAATCATAGGAGTCCAACAGTTGGTTTGGATGCCAAGCCTCTAGGAACTCTGGGAAAGAGAGGCTGGACAGGAGCAGGAAAGTTAGGGCTTGAAGGTCGAGTGTGATGCAGAGAGTAAGTGGGGGAGAGGGGATCCGGGGAGGGAGGAGGGAGGCAGCGCACCAGCCACACTGCGGGTACCTTCTCCGCTCTCAGGAACAGCCGGTCAGTCCTCAGCGAGGAGTGCTCGTTACAAGCAGTTAATTCCCAGTCCAGACAGCTGTGTGGGCGGACCCAGCACGCATTTTCCACATCAACCCCTTCCCAGGGGCTGGTCCAAGGAGACCCTGGACAGTTTCACAGGATGGCCTGTCAGCATGCTGACACCTAGCTCCTGTGCAGCTGTGCCCACAGGCCGGTGAGCCTCCCAGAGCAGGGGCCGGCACGCTCCCCCCACCCTCCACTCGCAGGTGAGAGATGTGGCCTGAGGCCCTGCGAGGGGATTCTGCAGGACTCTGTGGGGCTCCAGAAGCTCCGATTCTCAACTCCGGCTGCTCCTAGCACAGATGCGTGGCCCGTGAAGACATGGAGCACAGCCGCAGGAAGGAAGGGATGCTGAGCTGGCTGGAAGGCGGTGCTCCGCAGGGACGCGGCAACGCAGGGGACAGATAGACCAGGGCACACGGGGGCGGGGGGGGGGGGCTGGTCAGGAAGTACGAGCCCCTCTTTGCCAGTGGTTTTCTTCTCTGAACGTCCAGAGCGAGGGCAGAGGGGGTGCGTGGAGACCACAGAAGCGGCCGCTCTGCCGTGTCCCACTTTCTTTTTCCATCGGAGGGGACAGTGACCCCTGCAGCCCACCAGGCAGCAGTGACCACAGCGCAGCCCCCGCAGCCGCCAGCGGAGGGCCGGGTCGAGTAAGGAAGCTGGGAGCTAGAAGGAGACTCTACAAGGCAAACGACCAACAAGCCGCTCCAGGCGTGCAGACGAGGGCGAGCTTCTGAAAGCTGGTGTTTTAGTTCTGAGAACATCTGTGGGTCACCTTCCACTCGGGCTCACAGGGCCCCGAGGGGGTGTCTCGGGGCCCCACTTCGATGCCCCCGCGCTTCTTCCCAAGGGCGTCTTCTGTCTCCTGCCCTTGTTTGTCCCCAGTGACAGCCCTGGCTCACTCAGTGTCAGTCCCCAGGGGCAGTGTCTGCAGGCCCCTTCCAGGGGGAGAGGAGAGAGAGCTCTATTGTCCCGTCCACCGCCTCGCTGGGCTGACAGGAGAGTAATGACTCTGGAGGCTGACACTCCGCAGCCCTGACAAAAGGGCATTTCCAGTTTTTGCTGATCAGGAGGCTCTGGTGTGAGGGTCCTCTGTCGCCAATGAAGCTGTTCTGAGCCGGGGAGGGCGGTGACACGGCAAAGGAGAGGCACCTGCCCTGCCCCGGGGCTGTCACACGGAGCCCCTCGTGCTGCGAGGCCGGCCCGTTGCTCCCGGGTCCTGCCAGCTCCGTGTCCGGGCTGCCTGGAGGACAGGGCAGTGGGGAAGACAGCTGTGCCAGGGAGAAACCACTAGACTTGGCGGGGAGACCTGAGTGCAAAGCAGTGCCTGGCACCCGGCGGGTTCCAATCCACAACATAGTGCCCACAGAGAAGGCGCAGTCACATTTTTTGAGAAAAACAAACACAGTACCAAACCGGGTGAGTCAGACTCCTTTCTGCTCAGCGTTTTCCAGTTTCAGACACGCAGGTGACATGCAGGCAACACGCACAGGTGCTGCGTGCAGGTGACACATGCAGGCAACACACGCAGGTGACATGCAGGTGCCGCGTGCAGCCTCTCCTCTGTGGCTGGGCCCAGCCGCCTGCTCACCTCTGCTCCCAGGTTGGAGTCACTGGGAATGAACCCTCATCTAAAGCTGACCCACTCCAGCTCCAGCTCCAGCCCCAGCTCCAGCCCCAGCTCCAGCCCCAGCCGCTGACTCGGACTCGGGCCTCAGCCCCTCCTAGCTGGAATGGGGCTAAACCACCTGCCAGATGGGACAGCCGGCCACCACAGGGACAGCGTGTGAAGCGGTGCTTGCTCTGTGCCCTTGCGCTGCGCACACCTGAGGGTCTCCGCCGGGAGGTGAGGAGAGTGGGGCCAGAGGAGGGCTAGGCCCCAGGCTGCTGGCTCACCGTCCCCGCAGCAGAGGGAGGCCCACACTGTGCTCCTGCTGGGCCTCCCAGGAGGCGGGCAGCCAAGGACGCAGTCTCCCCAGCCTCCTGCCCCGGGACCCAGGTCACCTGTCTGCAGCGCGGCATCACTCAGACCGCCTGGCCCGGCCAGCGTGCGAGGGCCTGGGACACAGGCCGCTGTCCAAGGAAGTCAGCCGGGATGGCCTCCAGGCCTCCACTCCCACAGCGCGGGCCCGGGAAGGTGACTCTTGGGCAGCGGGAAGAGGGAGAGAACTGGCTCCGAACGCAACGCTGCGGTCACCACCTGTAAAGCTGCTGGACAGATCTCATTTGGAGAAATTGTCTTTAATCAGAGAGCCTTCGGGTTTCCTTGTCTTTAAAACCAGCATCACGGTCTTGACTGCCTCCCTCCCAAGACATCATCAGGGTCAGATGGGGGCCTGCGTGAGCCCTGGACACTGCCGGCGTCTGCAGGCACCTGTCCCTCTCCTTGCGCGTGCGTGGAGCCAGGGTCGCTGGTACAGCTCTCTGCGCTGTCAGTTCCTGGAAGGCGAAGGGGGGGAGGACTCATTCCTCTTTGATGCCCGTTGTCTAGCCCATGCTTGGTGCACAGGGATACTCGAGGAACAGCTATCATCACAAAATAGCAAGAATCCAAACAGTAGCAAGCTGGTGTCCCTGCCAATCAAAAGAGGCAGGAAGCACGGCAGCAGTCATTGCGCCTCTTTGATTGTGCACCTACTATGTGCAGAAAACATTGCCCCTCCCCCCCCAAAAAAGGGCCTTCACATAGTCAGACATAAGTTTCACCAAAATAGTTCCTAAGCACTCCTCTCACACCAGTTCCTCTGTGGCACGAGAGAAGGGGTTTCCACGACTGGCGGGCATGAGGCTGTGAGGAGTTAAACACTAGGAAGTCCTGTCTGCTGAGGGGTCCGTGGTAAGACTCCCCTGCACTGAGCAAGGCTGCTCTCCTCGAGCCCCTGTGCGCGAGTCTGTGCTGCGGCAGGGGCGCCTGCTCCTTCCCTCTCGCTGTGGGGGTGTCAGATGTGCTCCTAAGGAGACGTGCCCACTGTGACTTCAGCAGCAGGTGTGTAGACAGATCAAGGGCGTGACACACGCCGCAGTACGTTGTGTGTCTTCAGGCGCCTATTGAGGCCACAGTGAACTGCGACCTCTGTCCACTCCCAGCTCGCTGATCTCTCCTGCCCAGAGGGTGGGTAACAGGGGTGTGTAGGACGGGCAGGACGGCCTTGGCTGAACCGGGAGCTGGCAGTGGCCGCCCGTCTGCTCAGATCTGCGCTAGAGCAGACAGCACTGCTGAGTGAATGGGAGAGAGTGGCGTTCCTTTATTTCAGGTCCTCAGCTACTTATCTCCAGGCCGGGCCCAGGGCCAGGCGGAGACTCAGGGATGCCTAATGGCTGGAACAATTACCTGAAGCGAGGGCCTCCAGGTCTGCCCCACCTTGGCCTCTCCCCTTCTGTCTGCATGTGGGGGAGTCTCTCAGAGTCCAGATTCAGAGCCGGGACTCGGGAAGGCAAGGTGCTCTGCACTCAGTACAGGTGGTGAAACTGCTGAGTGCAATGGGCCCGGGTGCCCAGCATCCCATCGGCGGCTGCTCGGCCCAGAGCAGTGGTTTCCGGGCTTCAGCATGAATCCATGAGATCGTGGGCTAAAGCCTAAATCCGGGAGATCGTGGGCTAAGGCATGAGTCCAGGAGATCGTGGGGCTCGGGAGAACAGTGTATCATGCCCTCCCCGTCAGATCTTGGAGGCTGCAGGTGTGGGCGGAGCTGAGAGCCTGCAAGTCTAACACCTTCCCAGGCAGTGTCCCTGCCTGCTGGCCCGGGCACCCCACAGCTGGTACCCACGTCTGTTGGCGGGGTGTGAGATGGGGGTTCCTTGGGAGCAATCCAGCTCTCTGCTCTTGGTGGTGATTTGGGCACCTCCTTCTCCACCCCAGTGTCTGCCTCTGTGACGCGGGATAAAAACCCACTGCCTCCGGGGGCTGCGGAGCTAAAGGAATGATGGGGAGCAGAGCTTGAAGCCCAGCACACGTCTGGGACTCTCACCTGCCGCTCAGCTCAGCCTCAGCGTTAGCACCCTTAGCACCCAGGAACCCAACACCTTCCACGCTGCACTGGGTCTCTGTGCCCTCAGACTCTGAGCTTGGGGAGCAGCTGCGAAGGGAGCCGAGCCAGGGTCTCTGTGCTCGCCAGGCTCCTCACGGCGGCCCCCCCCCGCCGCTCCTCCCCTCCCTCTCGAGTGGCCCCTCTGCCTGCCCACGCCACCGGGCGGGTCCCCCGATGGGAGCATCCACGTGCACCAGCCTGTGCATGTGGTGTGTGTGTGCACGTGTGGCGTGTGTGTCTACCTGACAACCAGCCACCTACCCTCTGTCTACACTTTACGTGTGTATCTCTCCGGGGTGAGGCCTCTCCCCTCCTCCTGGAGCACCGACCCCCCATCTGTAAACACGGCAGAATAATGGTCGCCATCAAATCGGCCTGTCTATAACCACATTAATCTAAACGCCCACCGGCTCCCGTCCCACCCCACCTTCTATTCTGGAACAGACGCTTCAGCCTCCCTCGGGCTGGACACCTCCATACTCAGCCCTGCAGGGCCCGGAGGCCCATGGCAGCCACACACTGGCTCTCCCACACACTGCCGCTGCCCCTGCGCCTTCTCCCCACTGCCCCGCCTGCGTATCCTGGTCTCGGAGCTGCTCAGGTGCACACCCTGGGCCTGTGCATTTCTCAGTTTGTCAGTGGCCACCTGCCATGGTTTCACACCTGTCTCCGGCCTGGACACTTTCTATCCTCGGATCAGCCCAAGCCCAGTCTTCCTGGGAGGAGTTTTCCTGGGGACCCCAGCCGACCACTGCTCCCTCCCCCTTGCGTCCCCTCACTGCCCAGTGGAGCGCCGCTCTCCAGCTGGCGGTGCTGGGCTCCTCCCGCCAGACAGACAGTTCCAGTCTCAGCTCACGTGTGTGGCTCACGGAACCAACTGGCCTTGACCCTCCAGGGCTGCGCTTTCTGGGAGCTGCGCGCCTGCGAAACAATCCAACAGCCGGAGGAGTAACCGGTACCGCCAGCTGCGGGACAGTGTGCGGTGCTGGAGGGACCTTCATGCCCATTTACTCAGTGACAGGCGTCCATCTGAAAGGCCACTGCTGGGCAAGTCCAACTACATGACCTTCTTGAAAAGGCTGAACGATGGCCCTGGCCGGAGTCTCAGTGGTTGGAGCATTGGCCTGCACACCAAAGGGTCACAGGTTCGATTCCCCGTCAAGGGCATGTACCTGGGCTGCAGGTTCAAACCCCAGCTGGTTCAAGGCTTGTGCAGGAGGCAATCAATCAATGTGTCTCTCTCACATCCATGTTTCTCTCTCTCTCCTCCCCTTCCTACTTCCTTTCCATTTTCTCTAAAAATTAATGAAAAAAAATCCTTGGATAAGCATTAACAAAACAAAACAAAAAAAGAGGCTGAACCATGGAGACAGTAAAAAGATTAGAGGTTACCAGAGATGGGGGGAGGGAGGGATGAATAGGCAGAACACAGAGAAATTCTAGGGCAGTGGAACTACTCTATATGATACTATAATGATGGCACATGTTATTACACGTCTGTCAAACCCATGAATATATCAAGAATGAACCGAATGTGAATAGGCACTTTGGGTAACAACGATGCTGCTATCCACCCTTCCAGGTCAGACCTAAACCGCGGTCCTCTGCCCAGTGCCGGTCCCGCCCACAGAACAGAGCTGAGCTGGGTGAGCAGAGCTGACTCTATCCTCTGATCCAGGCGTGGAGAAGGGTGCGATCCTGCTTCGAGGCCCCCTCTCCCAGGAGGCGCCTCTGTATTTCCTGGCTGTGGTGGAGGCGTTGTGTGCTTGCAGGCCGTGTGGCCACTCTCTGTAGCACTCGGCCTTTTGCACATGGAGCCCCATCACCATCTTGGCTTTTGCACTCGGCACCTTGGCCTTTGGGGCCAGGAATCCCCTTCAGGTCCTGTGAGCAAGCGTGGCGCCTGGCATGCTCCAGGACTGAGACATGTTAGGGCATTTCGATGGTAGCCCTGTGACAATGTGTCAGTCTAGGCCGCCGGTTGTGCCAGATTGCCCCCCTTGGGGCTGCGCACGAAATCTGACACTTCCACTCAATTTGCTGTGAACCTAAAACCCCTGTAGAAAATAAATTCTATTTTTCTAAAAAATTACATAATAGCTAACATGTACTGAGGACTTTCCCGGGTTCTCATATAAACCACTCTGCCATGTATAATCTCCTTTCACCCCGCCAACGCTGTAAGGGGGCCCCACTCTTAGTCCTCCTTTTCAAATATGGAACGGAGGCACAGAGAGTTCAGCAACTTCTTTAACTTCAAACAGAAAGTATTGGCTCCACCAGCTAGAAAAGTGGACTATTTTCAAAAAGACCTCTGAGCCAGGTTGAGATGGCAGAAGATTCCGGAAGCATTGGCTGCTCTGTGTGTGACACGTGGCTGACGGTGCTGTCTCTGTGGGATGTAGCTGAGGTTTATCACAGAAACTCAGAGTGCCTGCTACTTGTCCTCGGTAAACAAGCAGGGAGTCACGGGGGGAGTTGTGGGGCAGGGAGGGTGAACTCAACAGGCCCCTCTCCACAAGCTTCCCCTGGCGGACACCGGTTCAGCCGGAGCCAGAGCTAGAATGTCTATTCCCGCCAGACCTGCCCTGCATTTTCCGCGCGTCTGTCTGCTTCTCCCTGTAGTTTAGGGCAGTGGTCGGCAAACTCATTAGTCAACAGAGCCAAATATCAACAGTACAACGATTGAAATTTCTTTTGAGAGCCAAAGTTTTTAAACTTAAACTATATAGGTAGGTACATTGTTATTAACTTAATTAGGGTACTCCTAAGGCTTAGGAAGAGCCACACTCAAGGGGCCAAAGAGCCGCATGTGGCTTGCGAGCTGCAGTTTGCCGACCACGGGTTTAGGGCAAACAGCGTGGGGTGGCTCAGCTACTCCGGTTGTTTTTGATGGGCGTGTTATCTGGTGTGCTTCGGCATTGGATTTTCTCCCGAGTTGTCCTGAGAAGTTCTTTTTCACTTTTTTTTTAGCTCGTAGTTAAAACATTGTCCATAAAGTGCACCATCCTATTCACTCCTTTGATTTTAGTCAAACGTGCGCATGAAGCCCGGCACCGTGCCCAAGAAGGGCACCCCAGGAGCATAGGGGGTCCGACGCCTCCACGTGGCCCGCACACGTCCCAAAAGGAGGGCACTTGGAGATGTGTCTGGTCTGAGCCTCTCACTTCTCAGAGGAGACAGGCCCCGTGCGGCTTTCTGACTGGCTGGAGGCCCCATGGCAGGGACAGAGACAAGCGTAGAGCCCAGTGATGTAATGCGTCTAAGTCCTTTCCCTCAAATTATCCTCTGAATCTCCCACCTCCTACCAGGATAATTTAAAACCAAACCTGGGCAGCTTACCTGGTGCAGTTCGTGCCTGCACGCGCCCCCCCCCCCCTCATCTCAGCTCCTGCTCCCCAGCTGTCTGGCTGCAGGTGGACAGTTCAGGTGTCTCGCCAACTGCTAGGTCAGCTCCCCGAGGGAGTCTGCGCTCACCGCAGACAAGCGAAACGGAGCAGTGGAAAGGGCCTGGCTGGCCAGGGCATTTGCTTTTGGTCTCCTTCCCACCACACCCAGGGAGCGGGGCATTTATTTTACTCAGGGGAAAGGCTCCTGTGCAGGGTGAGCGCAAAACTGCCTGAGCCGGTAAAGATCTGCAACTGCCCATCATCAGCCGCCTTCCCCTTCCTTCACGGGAGCGGGGAGCGTGTGTGTGTGTGTGTGTGTGTGTGTGTGTGTGTGTGTGTGCGCCCCCCGCCCCCGCGCGCGCGCGCATGGCATCCCATTGATAGACAATCTCCCCTTCCTGTGAGAAACAGGCCCAGGAAGGAGCTGGCCAGCTGAGGGCGGGGGCTGAGGCTGCTGCTCCCGCCAGCCACAGGACTAGGGAGAGGCCTCTTGGAACCGAGGTATCAGCTGGGAGGCAGCGACGAGGTTGCTGGTGGGGAGGCTGATGGGGGCCCTGCTTCCCAGGAATGGTTCGGTCTTAGCTGAATGTGAGGGATTCCCGCTCCCCCGTGGAAGTGGCTGGAAGAGGCTGCTCACCCACTAAGGGACGTGATTTGGGTTGGTTTTCCCCTCCCCCAGCCCCGCCCCAACGCCTCATGGGTAGGCATCCCCACCATCGCTCAGTTTGAGTCTCTCGTGGTAAAAATACAAATTCTTGAAAGACCCCTCCTACCCACTTATGTCCCTGTACCTTTGTCACCAAAGGTTTGCCGACTGGCTCCACCTTCTGTCACCGGACCCTCACGTCCTGCCTCCTGCCACCCCGGAAACCCTTCACTCCTTTTGTCCCTCCAGGGTTCAGCTCTCGGGGATGCTCACCCCCGCATGACAGTGTAGGAAGCCTCGTGGCCCATTAAATAAGGACCACAGCTCATGACTCATTTACTCTGACTTACCTTTAAATACTATTTTCATTAAAAAGGCTGGGGTCGGGAGCAGAGAGAGATTCTAAATTCCACCCAAGGGTGAGTAGAGGATTACCACTACGTGTGTGACTGTGGCACTGAGGAAGCATAGTCGACAGGGGGGCTTAGTTTTATATAGAGTGTGTATCCTGTGTGTTATATAGCTGATGGAGTGTATATATGTGTATAGTGTGTGCACACGTGCGTATCCTGTGTGTTATATAGCTGATGGAGTGTATATATGTGTATAGTGTGTGTACATGTGTGTATCCTGTGTGTTATATAGCTGATGGAGTGCATATATGTGTATAGTGTGTGCATACGTGCGTATCCTGTGTGTTATATAGCTGATGGGGTGTATATATGTGTATAGTGTGTACACGCGTGCATATCCTGTGTGTAATATAGTTGATGGAGTGTATATATGTGTATAGTGTGTGCACACGTGCGTATCCTGTGTGTTATATAGCTGATGGAGTGTATATATGTGTATAGTGTGTGCACACGTGCATATCCTGTGTGGTATATAGTTGATGGAGTGTATATATGTGTATAGTGTGTACACACGTGCATATCCTGTGTGTAATATAGTTGATGGAGTGTATATATGTGTATAGTGTGTGCACACGTGCGTATCCTGTGTGTTATATAGTTGATGGAGTGTATATATGTGTATAGTGTGTGCACACGTGCGTATCCTGTGTGTTATATAGTTGATGGAGTGTATATATGTGTATAGTGTGTGTACATGTGTGTATCCTGTGTGTTATATAGCTGATGGAGTGCATATATGTGTATAGTGTGTGCATACGTGCGTATCCTGTGTGTTATATAGCTGATGGGGTGTATATATGTGTATAGTGTGTGCACACGTGCTTATCCCTGTGTGTTGTATAGCTGATGGAGTGTATATATGTGTATAGTGTGTGCACACGTGCGTATCCTGTGTGTTATATAGTTGATGGAGTGTATATATGTGTATAGTGTGTGCACACGTGCGTATCCTGTGTGTTGTATAGCTGATGGAGTGTATATATGTGTATAGTGTGTGCCCACGTGCTTATCCTGTGTGTTATATAGCTGATGGAGTGTATATATGTGTATAGTGTGTGCACACGTACATATCCTGTGTGTTATATAGTTGATGGAGTGTATATATGTGTATAGTGTGTGTACATGTGTGTATCATGTGTGTTATATAGCTGATGGAGTGTATATATGTGTATAGTGTGTGCACACGTGCATATCCTGTGTGTTACATAGTTGATGGAGTGTATATATGTGTATAGTGTGTGTACATGTGTGTATCATGTGTGTTATATAGCTGATGGAGTGTATATATGTGTATAGTGTGTGCCCACGTGCATATCCTGTGTGTTATATAGTTGATGGAGTGTATATATGTGTATAGTGTGTGCACACGTGCATATCCTGTGTGTTATATAGCTGATGGAGTGCATATATGTGTATAG